>NC_046969.1:3206935-3379435 GCF_009769545.1 Cyclopterus lumpus | reverse complement strand
ATGTGAGGTCAAAGGTCAGGGATGTCGTATGTGTACAGATTGTAAAGACCTCTGAGGCAAATTCGTAATTTGTGATATTGGGCTATATAAAATAAACTGAATTGAATTGAATTGATATGATTCTTAAGCTATTGTCATTAACACGTTTCATGAGGTCACATTAAACTTGACCTTTGACCACCAAATTCTAATCAGTTCATCCTTGAATCCAGGTGGACGTTTATGCCAAATTGTAAGAAATTCTCTCCTGGCTTCCCACGAAGTCGACGGACTGTCGAGGCATAAAGAACCCACAACATATCAGAAGAGTAACACTTTACAATGCTAGTGTAAAGTGTTACCTGTCTGATGAGAGCCACACACTGCTCATCACCGTGGCGATGCCAGCCCGAGCAAGAAGCATGCTGCGGGCTGTATCGTGCTCTAGGGATGCTTCTCTGCAGTAATGATACAAGGAAAACCTTTGGGGGAGATTTGTTGATAGAAGAATGGTTCCAAAACCACCATTTCTGTCAGATGTATAAAGCCGCATGTACACCTGGCTCTGAGTTATAAATCTCAGTCATTGTGGAGCTTTTCACTCACGAGCACCGTGCAATGCTTGAACAGTTTCACAATGAAGAATGTCCAGATGTGCAAAGCTGATAGAGAACCATTCACACAGACTCATGGCTGCTGCCAAAGGTGCCTCCACTAAATATTGACAATGTATATTGTGTTTTACAGGATGAACCATATGCCAGTAGATGAGGAACAAGAAGAGGCAAACGAGTGGTCGCCACATTTCTCAGACTGTGTTCCTTACGTTCCATTCAAATCCCCCGACGGCGATTCCTCCTGCTGCTCCTGTTCCTGCGAGGCCAATGAACAAACCACTGCCAACATTACTGGACATCAGAGAAGCTCCGATCTGGAAACACATTCACAACAAAAGCTTATATCAGAAGGTTGAGTTCATACAGATCTTGTATTATGGTGCCATTGTTTAGAACGTCAGTGGGCTGTAAACCCAGAACTATATGTAAGTACAAGGGAAGAGGACAGGTTCTCATTTGGATCATTTTCTCTCAACACTGTGCACAGCATTACATCAACTATTGAGACTTCTGGGCATACAGGCCTGACTGTATATTACTATTCATCAACTCCTCGTACTGAACACGACTCTTGAACACGTTGACACAGAGGTCGTCAACTACATCTGTCCAAGGGCCACAATTCTTCCAAGCAGTCAATGATGGGGCCGGACTTTCAAATATCTGTATTTTCTATTTATTTAGGCCCAATTAGCCTATCACAAAAAAATAAAAACATAAAAAGACAAAGCTCTCAAGAAACGTGGGACTAGATGGCAGAAATATTGGCATTGACCTGCACCAGGTGGAGGAAGGTCGAGGTGACTTTTCTTCTGCCGATATATTGAATTGGACAAACGTCAACATAGACGAAGACGTCTCCTTTACTTTTTGATCATACTAAAATGGGAGAAATTGATCTGCAAAGAAAGTGCAGCGGACTGAGTGTCACACTGAGCCCGTCTGAATTTCAAGCTGTAAACACACAGGACCTGCCGAAGAGCTGAGGATACCCACTGTTTATCAAGTGTTGGCTTATTGGAATCAAGGGAAATTGTGTGTGCAATGAAAAGTAAATATATCACAGCCCAGAATAATGAAGAGGCTTATTTTTTTCTTTGACTGAATGAATGCACCACACGTAGTTTGGATTTGACCTATCTATAAAAACACTACTTTGTTATTCATATCATTAATAAAGCTGAAGATTGACCTTCCATGCTGAAACATCTCAATTATGTATTGGCTACTGACTCCTGCACTGTCCTCTACCGTCAGAATAACTGTTCAGTTAAAAACAACATGTTGACAAAGACATATTACATGTTCTTATGGAACTGAGAACCGAACAAGATGTGACTCACAGGCCACCAGGTCATTGAACGGCCAGCCAGGAAGTAGCCCCTCACAGTGCTGCGATTGGCTCGCGCTGATGACTGTAAAGGGGGAAGAGGTATAGATCAGTTCTCATGCAGTACCACACATTTACAACCAATGAGCCTAATGTGCTCCCAGCTGTACCCTTTGCATACTGAAAATAATGAATAAAACACATACTGACTCATTAAAGAACAATCACATTTCAGGCTGCCTAGGTTATGAAAGAAATATCCAACATCCATGTCTAGAAACAGCTATCTTGAAAAGAACTTGAAACACTGTCACCGGCTCATGGACTGTAAAGCTTTCTCATCTCTCACAGAATGAAAAGGACCACTCTAAGAGCCCAAGCTGGTAGCCTACCTGGTAGTTTCCAGGCCTTAGCATTTCCTCTGATCATGTTTAGGATGCTGTAATAGCATTTGTGGAATCCAAAAACAGTAATTAAATATATTTCACTTTGTGAAAGGAGCTACATTCCAAAGTCCGAGCATAGCTATGGTTGAGGGGTTGCCTCCACACTGACTCAACATGGCGATGGCTGAGCAGCTGGCTAGGAGCTAACAATGCTAACAGCCCTAACAGTGCAAACATGGGAAAACAGTGCTGAGTGGCGGTTACTAGCTAGCCAGTAGGGCACACATGCACTACTATGCACAGACTCACATGCACTGGCATGCACCGACTCACATGCACTAGTATGCACAGACTCACATGCACTAGCATGCACATGCAAGCAGAGCGGCTATGTAAATAAAGGAGAAGCTCTGATTACAACACACACTGCCGGTTCTCTACTATATCGTTTTCATTTACAGAAATTTTGAGTTTTGCACTTTTAAGTGTAAGCTCTCAGGGGTTTAACACTATCATGCACACTACAATGAACCTAAAGATAGTGTAGGTGCAAGTGTTCCATGAGTTGAGTCACTTCCAGGTCTTACCCAGATCCCAACCACCATGACGAAGATAAAGTAGACGACCACCACAGCGATGTCAGCAGCATCCACACTGACACCTGTGCTGGGGGGGGCTGCAGTGGTGAAGCCTGAGGAGCTGCTGCCTGCAGCTACGCACACACAAATCAAAGCACAGTACAGTCTATAGCCTACTAAGTACAAGTATAAACTGTAACTCAACAAGGCTGCAGAGGGGGGAATGTCAGCTGGGACAGCAGTGGGGCTGAATTCCCAGTAAATGTTTGGCTGACAAGGTTTGACTCTTTTTACTGACTCAGGTTTCTACGAGTCACTCAGTAAAGGGTTTTTGAGTCAGTCACCGAGTCAGTCACCCATTGGCTAATGAACTCCAGCAGAATCAAACTTGACCAGCTGACCAATACACGCTGCATCATTACACAACTTAAACCAACCAAATAACTTGTGTTGGATTGCATGATTGATCAGTCATAAACTTCTAAATGGGGACAAATTAAAATAAAGCATCTCATCAGTCAACTAGTTATTGGAGATTGGAGATGGAGATTGAATCGTTTCAAACTATTCAACTGGGACGTATCAACAGAAGTCCAGTCAGAGCTCTGATGAGATGCGAGGTGCAAAAGAAACTCTCCGAAAGTGCACACAATCATAGATGAATTTTATTCATGTATCCTTAATCATGAGAGCGTGATTGAGTAATGTTTGGATTTTTAAAAAAATCTATTCTAGATGTTTACTAATGTGTACTAATTTCACTAAAATGTACTTACGGGCATTTACAGTCAACAGAAAATAAATATTTCAACCAAATGTTTCCAGTCTATGTGGTCTGTTGTGAATGTCTGGAAAGGGCTATTCCAAGTTACAGTTCCCCAGAGAGCTCATCTCCTTCCTTATTATACCCCCAGATAGGCCAGTGTGGTTTGTCTTGCCGGGCTGAAGGTGAAATGATTTTGCAGGTGTTGGAGTGAAAAGCTCAGACAGACTGTGTAATGTCCATTCCTGTTAAGAGTTGCTGAATCAGCTGTTTTAACACACATCTGTCTCGTGTATAATCTGTGTCTCTGTGTCACATGTTCTGTAAAGTCTGCTCAGGACCTTCCATAAAAATGAAGCTCGCTGTTGCGTAAGCAGTAGTTCACGAAGCCAGCGAGCATGAATGTGAGTGAGAGAAGGTCAGACCTGTGGTGAGACTGGCAGACATGTTGATTCCGATCCTTCAAATAGTGTTAAAGAAAACTCAGTCCTCCAGCGATCGTCCTGTTTGTGTTGCTCTGACTGTCACCGAGATCGTGGATCCTGCTGGTTAAACTGACAGAGGCGTCAGAATCAGTGCAGTTAACCTGGAGCTTAATTATTAATCAATCTGTTATGGAGACAGGGAAACGTCTCTGGTTAGCTATAATTGGCAAACCCTGACACATGACTCAATTTAAAAGGGGGTCCACAGTTGGCTCTGGGTGCAGTCGTATATAGATTGATTTCATATTGACTTTTTCAGTCCTGATATACTGATACCTGGGCCGATACCGAGTCCTGATCCGATACCAGTGTGGAATAAATACGCTGTATGTGTGGAAGAGACATCGTTTTGTATGTAAGGCCACATCAGTCCGGACTTAAACATTGTTTTACTAACTTAGTAAAAACAAATTGTAACAAAGAAACACAAAATAATGGTATTCAATACCTGATCCAGCTACTTGACTTGAGAAATCCATTATCAGTATGGGTCGGCCCTTTATGTCTCACCCAATTGACCTCCATTTAGATTTGACCACAAATATGAGAGAACATGTCATTGACTAAAATATATATAGAATAAGCAGTTGTTCACAATGTTTTTGACGGTTGGTGATGTATTCAACTGGTCTTGTGGTGTCTTTGTTTCTAAGTGTAAACTTTGTTTCTGCAAGGGAGAAGCATATCAGATTAATGCTCTGAATGTAAAGTTATGTAGAATGCTGAAAGATAAATAATTGTATTAAATTCAGAGGCTTCTTTATTTACCTAATGATGAAAAATATTCCAGGAACAATAGCTCATCAATCATCATCATCACCACAATTTCTTATGGACCGATGATACTTTACTGTGATTTTAATTACTTCTTACATATATATTTATTTGTTGTTTTGTCCACTTTTAACACCCCTGGTATGAGCCGTGTTGTATGTTAAATGTACCTGTTTTTATTTTATAAAGAAGGAAAAGCCCATCCTCCGGAACAGTAGGTGGCGGTATGAACCTTCCTGGTTGCAACCTACCGTTAATTAAAAGAAGAAGAAGAATGTTGCCCTTCATGTTAAGTGCTTCCGGTCAGAGTTCCATGGTCGCGAACATGGTTTTACTGAAGCTGCAGAGCGTTTTATCACGGTAAGAAATGTGAACGAAGGGTCACGTCATATTCAGCCACTCTTTCGGCTTGTTGTCAGATAACACCCGGTATCGAACCCGCTTCACGGCGGTGCTGGTGTCTCCACAGAGACGGGAAAGGACGTTTATTCCTTCAGCCTGTTGTAGCTGTGGTCCGTTAGCCGGCTAACTCTCTGTGTGTGTTGTGTCGTTACGGGCAGGTGTGTGTGCCCCGTGCTCGTCAGTGCGCGCGCCGCGGGCCTCTGCCAGGCGTCCCCGCTGCACACGCAGACTCCTCTGCTCGGCTCCAACAGGACGTCGGTGGTGCGCTGCGGCCGCCAGAAGTACGAGAGGCTGTACCCCGTGATGCTGGTCCGACCCGACGGGTCCACCGTCCACATCAGATACAGAGAACCCAGACGCATCCTCATGGTCAGTACGTCTGCTTCTTATTGACACAGGTCACTGTTTATGATGGGATGGATTACTGGTCTGGAGCAGGATATGGTTGGGTGTCAGTCTCCGGACGTGGACAGTCCTGTCTCATGTCCTGTGAAAGCAGTATATGACAGTGGAACATCGTGACCCTGTTTTTAAGCAGACGGGCCAGAAAACCAACATCAGCAGAGTCACAAACAATCAGAATTTGCTCGACTTCCAGGGATGCATTTAAAAAAACTATAAAAACAATAGTTACAAATGGAAATGCAGGCCTGGCAGTTATTTTTTTAATTAAATTAAATTCAGTCTATCTATTTTGTATAGCCCAGAATCATAAATTACAAATTTGCCTCCAGAGGGCTTTACAATCTGTACACATACGACATCCCTGACCTTTTGACCTCGCATCGGATCAGGAAAAACTCCCCCCCAAAAAAATGTTAAAAACCTTTCAGGGGAAAAAAGGGAAGAAACCTTCAGGAGAGCAACAGAGGAGGATCCCTCTCCTCGGATGGACAGAAGCAACAGATGTTATGTGTACATATGAACAGCATTACAGAGTTACAACACATTCGATGAATATGATAGAATGATGAATAATTAGTAGGCATGGACCACGATCCAGATAACCACGACCAATGACTGTGTTGAGTTCCGTTATACAATCGGTAGTTTTCAAACCAAAGCTGAGGTAACCCTGATGACATCACTATGACCTCATCAGGGTTATGTTCTCAGACTTGATCAAGTTCAGCCAAAGCCACAGAGGACTTTATGAAGCTATCCTCCTGATAATGAATAAAGTGCTGATATTCACATGAATTATATAAACCAGAATCATGCTCTCTCAATCCTGTTAATACTGAACACGACACATCGTAACCTCCCCGCTCAAGATGAGGTGCACTGCTCCTATAGCATAGGAGTCTATAAGTATGTCTACTCATGTTTCTTATGTTCAGTACATTTATTCTTGTTCCTTTTGTGTGTTTTTGACAGATGCCAGTCAATCTGTCCATGCTGTCTGAAGAGGAGCGCCGAGCCAGACAGAAAAAGAGAGAAGTGAAGAAGACGAAAGAGCAGACCGCAGTCCAGTATGATGATGACTTCAAAGTCGACAAATACAGCCACTTCTGGAAGAGGAAATAACGTCTATGACTTCTATATACGTGAAAGGGAAGCCTGACTGGACCAGCGTCAGGAGAGAGCAGCCTCTCAATTCCATTTGTCCGTATACAGGATATTTGAATTAGATAAAATAGGATTCCTCCAAAAGGTGGTCTCTGGACACTGAGGCCAGACCAAGGACATTTGTAATGCAGGATGACTGACGATACACACCACCTGTAGCATGCAGAGCTCTGCTGCTGAGTGCTAGGACTCTGACTGGCCTTGAAGTGTAAATAACCTACGGATGGAATATGTAACAATGTTGAGTAAATAAAGTGTTTTAAAGACGTGCATCTGTGTGGTCCATTATAACAAGCGCACACACTTACAGACCGGACAGCCTAAAATATATGCTGATACCACTCAGGGGCGACTGGGTCTGTGATAGAGCAGGGTCGTCTTTCAATCAGAGGTTCATCTCCAGGCCCCAGTCATGTCAATGTGGTTTAACCCCCAAATTTGCTATATGGCTGAATGACTGTTAGTTCATCCTGATGGGCTCTTCCCAGTGTGCGAATGATGTAGTACAGTCCATCACATGTACAATTTGAGGCTCCTGTGTACACAGTACCATACTGCTATGATGATAGTGACAACAGGAAACACATCTTTACAAAATACTAAAAGTATGTTGGTAACCGAGTAGGGTATCATTATCTGTTTTAGGTTAGGACATATGGTACTCTTCACAAACGGCAGCAGCACCCAGAACCAGTGTTTCAAATGCACATTACGAGAGGAGACAACTAATTAACTATGGGAAGATTGTTTAATCAATGCGACTTTAGAGTCTCCTGATTAAAGGCAGTCATTGAATTAAATACTTTATGGGTAAAGCGGTTGAGCACGGGTTTGTTTTCCCTTCTGCTTTAGCGCCAGTGCCCGGCTTCAACTCCCATTCCAGTAGGGGGCGGTAATGCGCCACAGAACGGTGTCGTAAACGGACAAAAACATACGAAGAACACGTTTCTCGCGAGAACTCCCCTCCTTCGATCGCGTCCTTGCTCAGTCCAAAATGGGGTACTGGGATATACCAGAGGGCACAGGCTGTGTCGAAAAAACATGGATCACAACCAAACTAGCCACGGCTTTGGGTAAATATCAGTGTTGATATAACGAGAGCGGGTTCTTCCGGCTCGAGATTCAGCTTGTTGCGCTCTGACGGGAAAGATAACTACGTTAACTATTGTGAATGTTTAAGCTAGCTATTGCTAAACGCTACAGGGACTGCTGTAAAGCAAGCTATGATACGTGAAACTAAGTATTATGCATTAAGTTAACTCTATGATACGTTAAGTTAACTCTGATAGATTAAGTTAACTCTATGATACGTTAAGTTAACCATGTTATACATTACGTTAACACTGTGATACATTAATTTAACTTTATGATACATTAAGTTAACACTGATACATTAAGTTAACTCTATGATACATTAAGTTAACTAACTGTATGATACGTTAAGTTAACTATGATAAATTACGTTATCCCTATGATACGTTAAGTTAACTAACGTTACATGATACGTTAAGTTAACACTATGATACATTAAGTTAACACTATGATACATTAAGTTGACTAGCTATATGATACGTTAAGTTAACTCTATAATGCATTAACCCCCCTGTTACCTTTTGGGGTCAATTTGACCCCATTCAATGTTTAACGTCTAAAAAATATGATTGCTTCATATTTCTTAACTTTTCCTAATTTAATGGGTAAACATAAAATCAACATGATGATATGTTTTCAATGTCCTCTACACAACTTGTACACGTCAGTGTTCTTTGGGTCAATTTAACCGCAGGCTCTGTTAGCTCTATAAAACGTATAAGAAATATCAACATTTTACACACATTTGTTTTGGTTGTTTTTGATGATATTGAGGTCACAGCAAAAAGCTTTAGGGCCCTAACTTAACATAAGCATAGCTGTGGTAGTGCGAGAACCCCTGATAGTTCACATGATGTGGGGACGGGTAAATATGGTTCCCATGAAGATATTGATAGTTCACACAACATGGGGGTGGAGAAAACAAAAATATACAAGCTTGCACAGCAGCCTTCTAAACCATTTATCTTGGTGCTCTCTCAATTAAAAATGACTTCCAAGGAAAGGTTTCCATGAAAGTGACAGAGAGGAGAGTGTGTGAGACCGATGACGTTGAGGAGGTCCCTGATTATGAGGCATCCTCCTCTGATGAGAACGAGACCCTCAGTGTTGACCCTCCTGTCTCTCTCAACCACCAGCAAACCAACTACCTTCCATTATGGTCCGTCTCCCCACTTGAACAACAGGGTCGACTTAGTGCTGCTAATGTAATCAAAATGGTTCCAGGCCGACCAGATAACGCAGTCATCCATGTAAACATAAAATCAGATAGGGCTGCAACAACGAATCGATAAAATCGATTATTAAAATAGTTGGCAACGAATTGCATTATCGATTCGTTGTGTCGCGCGATTATTACGCCACCCAATAAGACGCGGAGATGTTTGAGTATAAATTTAAAAAAAGTTGAGTTGAGCGCGGAGCGGAGCAACAAAAAAAAGCCGGTAGAGCAAAGACCATCGGAGAGACCCGTAACGTTGTGCGAGAACTAACTTATTACCCCGGTGGTGAACGGCTGATTCTACGGAGACAAGCCACGCCCATGTCAGCTGTTCTTGCTCATGAGTTTACTCCAATTATTCACTGTAAATTATATATATATATATATATATATGTATGTATATATCCATCCATCCATCCATCCATTTTCAATACCGCTTATCCTCATTAGGGTCGCGGGGTATGTATATATATATATATATATATATATATCTATCAGGTTCATCAGGTTCCAAAGAACCACTCAGGTAAGCAGTCACGACGCTCTTTAATGGATCTGAACTCTTCTCGTGTAATACCGAAAGTAGAATAGTGTTTGAAAACACTTCTGTTCAAGCAAAAATATCCCTTTCCTTTCAGTAGTCTTTATGGATAATGTCTTCACTAATTATTTTTTACTGTAGTAGAAGTCGTACAAATGTCCTGATGATATGCAGGCCGGAACTTTTATTGCACACTTAATAATGTTAATTAATGTTAATTAAAAAACATATATATTTTTTCCACTTGCCTTCAGAAATCAAGCTGCCCAAAGTAACTTGCCCCTCGTGGTTATAAAATAACAACACACACTAGAGTTAATTTTCAGGTTAAATCTTTATTTTGGACAACAGCCTGAAGTTCCACTCACATCCTCCAATGCCACCCAACTAAAATCCTGCTTCTAGTATTTTTTTACCACTCGCCCGATCAGGCTAGTGAGTTGCCTGATTACTAGCCCAACATGGCATTTTACTTCCTTTACAATCCTGATGGCTAAGCCCTGACACAGTGAGGTGTCCTGATGGGCCACTGGAGTTCAGAAAGCTTTTTCTTTTTAAACCACACATATATAGAATGACCTAGACTTGGAATATACTTAATCAGTGGTGTTTTCACACTGTATTTAATGGTTTTATAAACACATGTTTAGCCTCGGAGGCTGTACATGTGTGAAGTGTACTTTATACAATACAACAATATGCCACAATATGCAGCAACTGCTGAGGCGTATGCTGCAGTCGAAGTACGCCCGGTTTTAACGTCTCTCAAGCTCACCTTTTTTAATATTGTTCACCTCTGTCACTTCCTGTGTGTATAAACGAGTGCAACCCTGTGAACGGCCCTGAGGAGGGGGGGAGAGTGTATGTCATTATCTCAACTGTTATTAGGTCTTTCCCCATGCATGATGGTGGGCTTTTTGTGTGGCCATCTGAAACCAATTTCATACTCACTTCTACAGACTCAGTCCAGGGTGACTCAGAGTCCTTTGTCAGCTTCAAGTAGAACTGGGACTATATTGTTGATTTTAAGTGTGTCAATGTTTTGTGGGTTTCTCTGTGTGTTTTCAGGCCTGGTTGGTTCAGCCTATCACATATTGGCATTCCAGCCTGATTCTGCATTGGCAGCACTACAGAGGGCTGGCAACACGACGGTTACCATGGGTAAATATGCATATTCATCAGTATTTAAGACCAAAGGCTGCTTCAAAACAGGGATACAGTGAAAGTTGTATCCTGCTAGACTAGTCCTGGAAACCTCGAAAAGCAATGTCATTATTTTAAGGAAATAAAAGAATAGTTTTATTCTCATAACTCACTTAATTGAATTGCTTTAATTTAAAACAAAGACTGTCCCGTATGAAGCCAACAGGGAGGGTTGGCATCTGCTCTTTTCACAGTAATACCTCCTAAGTGACCCATTTTGCTTTTACCGGACCATGTGGGTAGCCATGTAGACTACATGCCCCTTTTCATGGCGTTGCCCTACCGCTATCCTGTTCGGTAACTCTCTCAGAAAGATGCTTGAGATTACGAGAACCGAATCTCGACCAGAAACCCTCCCACCCCCAATAACACACACTTCACCAAAGGCTCTGGGCACACATGTTGTTGTTTTGCTCACATTTTTTTAAGGCTACATAAAATATAAAATATTCTATATTTCTGACTCGGTGTGAACATTTCTAAAGCGTTCCACATGGATTACATTTCAGAGGTGACAGGTAGAAATGTTCAGTGACCTGCCACAGTGGCAGATGACCCAAACATGTTGGCTTTCACATATTGTATGAACTAGTGTAAAGTTGATATGGGTGGTCTGTCTGTGTGGTTCCAGCCTCCATGGGAGCCATCTTCGGCATGGCCACTTGTCTAAGTGGTCAGGCCCGGGAAGCCCCAGATGAACCGCTGAACTACTTCATCGGAGGCTGTGCCTCTGGGATCTTCCTGGGAGCCAGGAGTAAGTATCGGGAGGAGGGGACCGCTAGCTCTGCTTCCTCCTGACCTCGCCTGAGGTCCGCTATCATTGAGGATGTTGTAGCCAAGGGTTATTAGTTGTGTGTATGTATGAAGAGCTCCCCCATAGCTGTAACACAGAGCAGGGGAGGGGCTTCAGCCTGCTAATATATACTATTGCCTTGTTTAACACCAGGTTTTGGTCCATCACTAAATGTTCATGTCAGGATTACAACGAAAATAGAATTCCTTGGTCAGCACTACATTTGACAGCCTGGAAATATCCTCCATACACATATTGTAGACGCTTCTTCTGTCTGCTTCTCTCTGAAATGGCTTTGAAGTTTTTCCAAACATTAGCGAGTCTTCAGTGACTGCAGTTAGTGACAGTGTGCATTTTACATTTTACATTACTGTTTAATGGCTGAGAAAGTGTATGTGTAAAAAAAAAAAAAAAGTGTGTCTAACGTCAGCCATATTGTGTGTGTGTGTGTGTGTGTGTGTGTGTGTGTGTGTGTGTGTCTGTCCAGCCCACAGTGCTATGACCGGTACAACAGCGTGTCTGGGTCTGGGCACGCTGGCCTTCTTCACTAAAGTGGGCAAGATGGAGGGATGGAAGGTAGCTGGACCCCCCAAACTATGAAGAGGAGGATGGCTGTACATTTAACTATGTTGTAAAAAGAGTTCATGTAATAAAGTTATTGTGAAATAAACTCTTGAGTGTGCTGTCGTAGTTCTGGGAGGTGAAGGCATCTCAAAATCTACAATAAAGTATCACTTTGACCTTTTTACAGTTTTTAATGATTTTATAATGAGTTTATTTGCATGAACACTAGTATCATATATATGTATATGTGTATATTTATATATACACTGTGCGTGTGTGTATATATATATATATATGATGTGAAGTGCTTGTAAACAGTTTTGTGTGTAAAAGAGTAAAGCAATCTATTAAAGATTCTACACACAAAACAAACGTCAACTCAATGAATAATTAGAATGAATGTGAAACAGCTGTTTCCTCCTTAAATAAACCTCTGACAAACACCCACACATTTATCGAACATATTTTTTCCAATTTCTATTACATACAGCCAAATGATGTATGTATTGGTTATTATCATGAGGGATCTTCAACAATGTATTGCTCAATCTTAGTTTTTCATTCACAAGGTAAAGTGGATCACGTGAGAGTGGGACAAACATTCACCTCAGGAAACACCTGTGCAGGGTCTATTATGTACTTGGTATGGTTCTATGAGTTATGGGGCAGAAAGTGATGAAATATCATTAAGAAGTAGAGTGTGGAGGGAAAGTCAAAGGAATCAAGCGTCTGACTCCTTGAGAGCTCTCGGAGGACGATGGCGCAGTAAGGCTCTATCTCCAGAGGGTGGCAGCACCGCGACGTAACGGATACCGGCTGCCGTAAATAACCAACGAAGAAGAAGAAGGCCGACTGAAAAGAAGAGGAAAAAAACAAACTCTGAAGTGTCTCGTGACCTGCCGGTGAGGAAGCAGTCAACTCAGCAGGCGTGAGTTCCTTTGTGTTTGTTAGTCCAGATAAACCTACGTTACTGTCATGTAACTAGTTATTACGTGACCGTCATGTAGCTAGTTACTCCGTTACTGTCATGTAGCTAGTTAACTAACTAGCTAGTTACTACGTTACTGTCATGTAGCTAGTTACTACGTTACTGTCAAGTAGCTAGTTAACTACTACGTTACTGTCATGTAGCTAGTTACTACGTTACTGTCATGTAGCTAGTTAACTACTACGTTAATGTCATGTAGCTAGTTAACTACTACGTTACTGTCATGTAGCTAGTTACTACGTTACTGTCATGTAGCTTGTTAACTACTACGTTACTGTCACGTGTGTTTAGTGTTCACTGTCGTTGCAGCCCCAACAGAGGAAGCAGAAGTTCTGGTCCCGTTTGGACTGCGCTTCTTCCTTCACAGTGCTTTGCTCTACTTCTTTAAGCGGATGTATCTGTTAGCAGTAGAATGATGTCCGTCTCCAAGTCATGTAGACTTGGTTAGGTTTCTTCATCCCTTAAGTCACTTGTTGGTTTCTTGATCCTCACTGGACCCGTCCTACTTCTGGTGTGGTGCACAGATATTGATTGGTTGAGTGGAGGCAGTACCAAAGCTGTCATTATGATAAATATATACAATGATAAAGAATATAGTAATGTAGAAAGAGTAGCCTCAACTCTCAAATAAGCATGCAGGTTAATTTGAAAAGAAAGGAATATTTACAAAATATAAGGTATTTATTTATTTGTTTTATATTACTTTCATATATAACTCTATATCTCCACAGTTGTGTAGGAACATTGTGATGTAAATATGAATTATGAAACAGAGCAGATTGATATCGTACATTGAACTCAAAGAAGTTCTCAAAAAGTAAACGAGCCCTGTGTCACCACAGTGTTGAATATGCGGATGTGGTCACATGTTGATATGTAAACGACTGAGGGGGCTCCTTGTGTTCTGTAGGTAGGCAGCGTCCATCATTCAGCAGAGATGTCCGGTCCTGGCCTGGCAAAGAGACGACTGCCTGCTCAGCTGCTGCTCCTGTGGATGCTGACAAGTGTCTCTGGTGAGGGACGGTCAGGGTTTATTTGCATGAGGCCGCTGCAGTGACACCACATCTGGCTTTAAACATAGAACCTGTTGTTGCTTTCCCACCCAGTACATGTCGAGGTCCTGAATGATAACCATGTAGTAACCTCATGATGAGTGAGCCTCTTGGGTTGGTTGTCCGTTTATTGTGTTTCTCTGTCTGTCCTCCAGAGTCCAGAGTGTATCTGTTGGCTCCATATTCTGTCACGTTTGAGGAGAACTCTGAGGCCAACGTCACCATAACTCCCAGGTATCCACAGAGACGCACAGCTAAGACCAAATGCATGTAGCGTTAGCTGCTTTTACGCTATCAGACGCCATTGAAGGAGGTTACGAATGAGAGCAGTTTCTGTCTGTCCTTTTTAAAGGAATTACACTTTTTACAGACTGTCAAAAGCCTTCCCTGTAAATTCATGAGCTTTTTCTGCACATGTTCAGTAATATGGACATGTTCATATGTCATTTTGCACCAGCCATGTGAGTTTTTGAAGGATTATCAGTTGATCAGCCATGGTCAGTCTCATAATTCTGATTATGTCACATTTAGGGACGTGTTCCACCACCGCATGAAAAGCTTTAAGTCGGCACACTGCGGCACAGACATTATCGTCAGCATCGCGTTGGTGTGGAAGTTCTTCTTTCCTTTTTTGATCAATAAAAATGTGTCATTTGAATGATTTGTTTTCACTCCAGAAAGTAACAAAGTAATTTCTTAACATTGGTTTACACTGACCTGAGGACAGTGGTAAAAAACGTTAGTCTGGAGCTTTGTTGTCAATTATAGTTCTTTAGAAAAAAACTCTGAATTGGCATTAATCCTGATCTTCAGATCAGACTTCTAAATATACCTTTTCAATTCTTAGTTGATTTTTCTAATGTGTTATTTAAACACCAAAGCATGTAAACAAAACCCATACTTCCAAGTATGAAGCTGAAAATGTTCATGATTAGCCACATTTAAACACTCCTTGACTTTATCAGGTTCACACACTCTGAATCCACAGCAGACAGCATTCTAAAATGTATTCCATTGCAATCTGAGATCGAAGATGACTCTTCTGTTTTCTGCTGTAGTTTTGCAGGTTCTTTGAAACCATAGCGTCAACCTTTATCCTACTGTGATCTGTTATTGAATAAGAAAGTGGATACTGGTTCTGCTTAGCTTTAGGCATGTTACACTCCACACAGTGCTGAAGCTGCTGCTTTTGTCTCAATGCCTCAGAAAGAGAATGTGCTCAGCAAGTGAATGACAGACGTAAACCCAGGTGCTGGTGCTAATGTGTTCTCCTGGAGGTTCTAAAAGCAGCTGTCAGGTTCTAACTCGTGTGTGTCTTCCTCTAGTTCCCCTCTTAACCAGTCGGCTGTGATTCAGTTTAATGTGATCTTCAGCTCCAAGTTGAACTACTCGTCTGTCATCACCGTGCCTGAGCAGGTAATTCAAGATATTTTATTGTCATATGCATAGTTAACAGACAGTTACTCTGTACAATGAAAAACGTACTTTACTCGGTATTCCTTCCACACAGTATTACAATAACTTAAAATGTAAGGCAAAAATATAATTTAAATTAAGAATACAAAAAGAAAAAAAAAAAAAGCCAGAAGTGTCTGTTGGGGGGTGTTGTGTCCCTGATGGTGTTCTGTGCTCTCCTGGTGACCCTGGTGGAGTAAATGTCCTGAAGTGAGGGGAGAATGCTCCTGAGATGAACTGGTTTCCATACCATACTGGGATTGAGCTGGTAAGGACGCTCTCCATCGTACATCTGTAGAAGTTGCTGAGCATTTTGGGTGTCATGCCACATTTCCTCCACCTTCTCAGGAAATCCAGTCGCTGCTGGGCCTTTTTAATGTTGTGCAGTGCGTTGTGAGACCAAGTGGTGTGTGCTGCACCCTCTCCCTCCTTGGGTCAATAATCATCGCCTTGGTCTTGTCTGCGTTCAGGGAGAGATTATTATCCTGACACCAGGCCACAAGTTCCTCCACCTCTCTTCTGTACGCCGTCTCAGCCCCACCAGTGATCGTTCCAATGACCGCAGTATTATCCGCAAACTTGATGATGCTGGTGTTTTCCTGGGAGGCCACACAGTCATATGTGAAGGGGGGGGGACAGCAGGGGACTCTGTACACATCCCTGGGGGGTCCCTGTGCTCACACTTCTTGTGTCAGATGTACGCTTGACTGACTGACTGACTGGGGTCTGCCTGAGAGAAAGTTCAGCCCAGAGGGCTGAAACGCTTCATCACTATTAGGGTGAGTGCCACGGGGTGATAGTCATTCAGGAAGGTCACAGTGTTTTTCTTTGGGAGGGGCACGATGATGGTGGACTTGAAGCAGGTGGGCACATAAGCTTGTGCTAGTGACAGGTTGTTAATGCTCTGATGAGCAGACCCTGAGGGTACGCCCGGAGATGTTGTCTGGGCCAGCTTCCTTCCGTGGGTTCTCCTCAGAAGCGTACGCACCTCTGTTGTCACAGTGAAGGGTGAGTCCTGTGTGCGCTCCATCGTCATGAACCCTCCCTGTGTGTTGGTGTTGAGGGCCTCAAAGAGGGCATAGAACTCATTCAGCCCATCTGGCATTGAGGGTTGGCTGGTTGTGACTCTCCTGCTCCCCTGCTCGTAGCCTGTGATGTGTTGCAGTTAGTAGAATCCCTCCAGCTTCAGTCTGTATTGTCTCTCGGCTCCTCTGATGGATCAGGTCGTATCTGGCCTTCTTGTAGTCCTCAGCGTTGCCTGAGGCAAATGCAGTGGACCAGACTTCACAGTTAATCCAGGGTTTTTGCTGCTCTACTGTGGACTATGAGGACGCATCGTCCTCATAGTCCACAGTAGAGCAGCAGTTCTAAACATGCCCCAGTCTGTACTCCCAAAGCAGTCCTGAAGCACCAGTTCAGTTTCTTCATCCCATAAGGTTCACTTATTGGGGGGCTTGTTAACGCACGACACCAAGCACAAGACGTTGTGCTGCATGTTGCATGTGGACGGACTTCCGACCACTCTATAATCTTATCTGCCAATAATTCCAAGGAGCTTATTTCTGTGTGCCGTAGAGCTCCACTTTGGCCTTTAAAAAAAAAAAAAGAAAGATATTCAGATGCCTCAAATGCAAAGAACAGAGCCCAGATCAGTGAACATGTTGTATGCTGACGTGCAAGATGAGTCGCGTAGATCAGCCAAAGCAAACAGAATCGGGTTTATTTGTGCGTCAGCCAGAAGATCTCCAATACGCTGTCGACTAACACCTCCTTGTTGTTCTCGTTTAGGTGGTGCTGCCAGTGGAGGCAGTCTCTGTCAGCTTCAATGTGACGGCCCACGATGTCGGTCAGGTGACCACAGACCTGCTGAGTAACAACACAGACCTCAACAGGTGGGTGTCTTCACAGAAGCAGCACGCAGTGACATCATGGACTGACAACTGTATGGTGTCAGTCCAAGCCCCGCCCCTACAGGACCCTGCATGGTGTCAGTCCAAGCCCCGCCCCTACAGGACTCTGCATGGTGTCAGTCCAAGCCCCGCCCCTACAGGACCCTGCATGGTGTCAGTCCAAGCCCGCCCCTACACGACCCTAAACCAGGGGAACTGTTTTTTTAAATTTTTTTAAAGAGACTGTATGCATGTATTGAGAGAGAGAGAGAGAGAACAAGTAATAAAAGTAAACAGACATGGCCAAGAGGAATTGTAGGGGGAACCCAGTGTCACACTGGTCTGTATCTGGAGTGCGGATTTGTTGGTTCATGCTCATTCATTCATTGAGACATCGATGATCAAAGGGTGTGCATTGCAGACGGCTTCTCTAAATGTGGGTTACTAAAAACAGAGAAAACCACAACTTCCTTAACTTTGTTGTCACTGTCAACATGATCGACCTGCAACAGAAACTTGGAGAAAACACAAGCAGCCACTTGCACTTCTAGTGGTCTCCAGACAGCTGCAGTAGTCCCAGCGTATAGTTAGGTATTTGAAAATATAACAACAATACATTTTGACAGTGAGCCCCTTTTTATAAGACGGAATCTTATGTTTGTGTGTGTGTGTGTGTGTATATATATATGTGTATATGTGTGTGTATGTATATGTGTATGTATATATATATATATATATATATATATATATATATATATATATATATATATATATATATATATATATATATATATATATATGGGTATACTGTGAGTCATGCTGTACCACTGTCACATGTCTTTGTGTCTGACTCTCTCCTCTAGTTCGACCATCAGCATCCACTTCATAGTCGTCCACAGCAGCGTCCTATTGGTGATCAACCAGGTGATTGGCTGGATTTACTTTCTGGCCTGGTCGGTGTCCTTCTATCCACAGGTCTGGGAAAACTGCAGGAGGAAGAGGTAGATTTTTTTTCTTTCATCTCTGCATGCAGCAGCTTGGGATTGGGTAGCATTCAGAGCTCTAAGGGGTCTGCATTTAAACAGTCTTTCAATGTTTCAGCAGTTTTATTGAATTTGTATACTCTTGCCCCGCTGTTAATTAGTAATTGGCTTTTTTGAGATCTTAGTAGTAGTAGTAGTAGTAGTAGTAGTAGTAGTAGTAGAGGTGAACAATTGCTTTGCAGCATGCATCCTACACTCCCTGATGGATGCTCAGCAGCTTGACCCAGCTGTATGTCTGCTTAGGTTCAACTACATCAGCTGGTACCAGATTACAACAACATAACAGAATGGTTTAGTTTGTGTTTTGCCGTCATTAGTCAGACAGATAGCTGACAGGATTGAGATGGGTATAATATGCAACAAGTCCAATAAACTAACAAATACATTGAACATGTTTGTTTTCAGTGTTGTAGGTCTCAACTTTGACTTCCTGGCTCTCAACCTGACGGGCTTCATCGCCTACAGTGTCTTCAATATAGGGCTGTTCTGGGTGCCTTATATAAAGGTAACGTATATAAGTGAGGCTCAGTCTACCAGTCCTGTTCAGTACTGCTGGGTCTGGAGAGACCGCATGACCTCACACGTTTACTAGAGGAGTTTTATTGTGAAACACTGAGAGGAAGTGTCCACTGCAACAGGGAATGGCTTCAGTGAAATTAGAAATACATTTAGCCAGATGGCCCCTGTCCTTGTTGTCTGACTTGATCATTATGGTAAATAATAAAGATATAGGATGTGATTTTCAAAAAATCCTTTTATTTATTACTTATTTAAGATGGTTAGTTAGTATTTTCTTAACTAAATGAGAAGCCTATTTTGATGATTACTGTACAATGATCATCAAAATAATAATAATAATAATAATCTCATTGTGTATCCTAATTATTTTGGCCAGGACCCTTGATTTATGATTTCCTAATCGGGCACAATTTCCCATTCGTACCTGATCAATGTTGCTTCTATTTCAAGGTTGAAGGTTTGAATCCCAGTGGATGTTAGCAGCACAGTGTTAGCCACGTTAGCTCTGGAATGAAGCATGTTAAGTGTCAGCTGTGTGCCGCCCTGCAGAAGGAGTTTCTGACCATCAACCCGAATGGAATTAACCCCGTCAGCGCTAACGATGTCTTCTTCAGTCTCCACGCTGTCCTGCTGTGTTTGGTCTACATCAGCCAGGCTGCTGTGTTTGAGGTGCGTGTCATAAATGCCGATACAGCGTGCACAATCATATGAACATGAAGTTCAGAGACACTTTTCAGCAGACTTCAAAGAAAAAGTGTTTCTCCAAATAATGTTATTTTTACACTGAATATTAAACATAGCTGTGTTGTCGTGGGCTTTTAGTATTTCTTTAGAGTAATGCTTTGAATGGAAACAGCAAACATCAGTGAGACTATCTATTTCTATATATTTATTCTTAATGCCTGCCATCTAGTCTTAAGGTCTTTGTGGCGCTCGGAGACAATACCGCTTTTGTCCACAGGGACCGCCAAAGTTGACACAAGTTGAAAGTTCTTCACAGTCGCTTTAAGTATGTGATGCCGTCATGTGTGTGTTTGTGCATTGTTGGGTCTGACGGGTTAATCTTCTGTGTCCGCTCTCTTCCAGAGGGGGGGTCAAAAGGTCTCCCGTACGGCCGCGTTCCTGTTGGTGATTGGCTGGACCTTTGCCTTGATCAGCTTGTCTCTGGCTGTAGCCAAACAGATCACCTTGTTGGACTTCCTTTACTATTGCTCCTACATTAAGCTAGCTGTCACTGTGATCAAATATGTGCCACAGGTAACACACACACACTCTCACACACACACACACACACAGATGCGCGCAGACAGAGATAGAGAATGGAAACACCTGGACAGTGATTACTTTGGAATACAGCAGCCACGCAGATAAAATGACTTGTTACAATGTTCAGTTTACGTCGACTGAGACCATAAAAACATTTCACACTATGTGGTTCCGTATTAAATGGACTTCATGAGATGAATAATCACTATGAGATGGTGGTGGTGTTGATCTGTTTCTCCAGGCGTACATGAACTACTCGAAGCAGAGCACTGAAGGGTGGAGTATAGGCAACGTGTTGCTGGACTTCACCGGGGGAATCCTCAGTATTCTACAGATGCTCTTACAGTCTTACAACAATGGTAACTACGTGTTATCTGGTGCAGGAATGAATAGTGATATCGTGACCACTGTATCTTACTAACTGTGATGCGTCTCTCCTCAGACGAGTGGATGCTGATATTCGGCGACCCCACGAAGTTTGGCCTGGGTCTGCTCTCGGTGGTGTTCGACATCCTGTTCATGATTCAGCACTACTGTCTCTACAGACAGCCGCCGCAGTACGAAGCAGTTGCAGAGCAACAAGATGACTATTGATGGACTGTAGTCTGTAAACGCACAATCACCAATGAGCACACGGCTGCTTTCTATCGGTCTACAAGAAAGAGCGCACAATAAATGATTGGATCTGCTCCGGAGGAGTCGTGGGAGTCATCTCTGAAGTCGTCTCTGACTTGCATCCTGATAGGATGTCGCGTTTCACACACGTAGCTGCTATGAGCTCCGTCTTAAACATCTCAGGATCAGCACCTTTTTCCTCTTTTTCTTTTTACCACTGTATGAAAATATGTGACTGTATTTTACTGGATGGAACTATTTGATAGGTGTAAGAAAACCAGATGTAATGATGACTTTGTAAACACTTTTTTTTAAATAAATGCAATGTCAAAATTGAAATCAAGGGGCTTTTCTCATGTCAGTTTGTACAACCTCGATTCCTGTGAGAACATGGACAAAGTATCCAAGTATCTTTTTTGTAGTGCATCTCCTGAACATTGTAGTTTCACCGCTGCAGACTGATACACGAACATCCGCCTGCCGTCGCGTCATAACTCGTAGTTTAGTGAAGTGGTCGGATTCTCTAAACACTGCGGTTGTCTTTTCCTAACTCCTCATGAACTCTCCTTCCCATCTTTCCTTGACCCCGTGACATTTTCCACAGAGGTCAAGTAGGTCATCTCTGAACTATTCGACCCCAGCCCAGCTCTGCCCTGACTGCGTGTGGCCCAGTGCATGATGGGAAATGCCTGGCTGTCGCCACATCAGAGCTGATTGGCTCTTAGATTTGACAACAAACACCACGTGTTGTAGAAAATCCTTATTTTCTGTGTAGTTGTAATACTTAACGCTCAATTGTTGGCTATTAGTCTCAGGTTTAATCTAAAAACATATCTTATGTGGTTGATAAAGCTAATTTATAGAAATCTATAGTAACAAAATAAATATAGTATGTCATAGAAATGGCATAACAAAGTCAAAGTAGAGTATGTCTTAAAAGTCATTAAACATGTCAGTGTTGTATGTCACAAATGACAGAAAATGTCAGAGCATAGCATTAAAAAGTCAAAATGTCAGTGTAATATTAATTTAAATACTAATGATGCATGTCAATAAATGTGATCATAATATGCTATAAAAAAATGAAATGTCAGTTTATAGTATAAACCATTAAAATGTCATCAAAATGTTTGTAAAGTATTACAAACATGATAGATTGGACGTCATAATAAAAAATATAGTATGTTACAAAATGTCCTCATAATCCAATGTTCCTGTCTTTCTAAATTGGCAGTCATCAGAACTTTTAGAAAGCTTAATGTAGTATTACTCTTCCATGTTGTAGTTCTATTGGTTGAGCACAAGGCACAGATGTGTGGAGCGCTCTCCTTTCTCCTCCCAGCTGAGAGCAGTGTGCAGAACCAAAACCATCTTCACTCATCCTGTGAGCTATGGCGACTTGTTCTCCTGCGTGAATGTCCTCATAATTACTGGGTTTGTCCAGTACCACCATCCCTGGTGGCCGGTGACAAACTCCCCACGTACTTACAGCTTTATGCATTTGACTTCTGACCTCAACATTCACTGTACTGGATAAAGTTTGAACCTACAACCTCCAGTCAGTCAAACTATTGTTTCTTTGCATATTTGATCTCTTCACTTGGGGTGGAAAAGTTTTTACTAAACATTTAAATATGCCAAATCTATAAACATTGCCATCAGTGAGTAAAATATCAATGATGTGAGAGTATTATATTGTGTAATGTAGCTTGCTAGCACCCCCGCATTGTCAGAATAAAACTAGCCAGGACCTCGTGGTGCTCTGGTCCTGGTGTGACCTCAGCAAAGTGCTTCTACTCTAGAAGAATCCATACATCCAGAAATGCCCACATACCAGACTGTCACAGTACATACAGTATCATTAGTTACATTTTTATTTTCTATTTACAACCAATTTGTTATATAAATATAATACATCATTTTCAGAAAAGCTGTCAAGTCAATGCATACAAGAGCTCGATCACAATAGGTTAAATACACAGGTTGGTTGGGGGGGCAATGCTGATTGGATGACACATGGGGGCACGGGGGGGGGGGGGGGGGGGGGGGGGGGGGGGTCTGTCTTCAGGAGTAGCTAAGACGGGGACGTGTACAGTATTCAGGGTGTAATCAGCTCTTGTTAAAAGAATTTAAAACTTCAGCATGGTCCAGTCAGGAACTTCACACACCTGAATCCTCCAGAGTTCCGTATATTTGCAGGTTTGAGTTGTTGCATCACTCCGAACGCACAGAAGCGAATGTATCCAGTGAGGAAAGCCCTCTTGTCGCCATGGCCACCCACACACACACACACACACACACACACGGTTCTAAAGAAGCCCAGTCAACATCTGGTCCAACACCAGCCTGTGTCTGCAGAGCTCTCGTTAGTTTTCAAACACAAGCGGGGATTTGAGATGCACGCGCGTGTGTGTGTGCGCACGTGTGTGTGTGTGTGTGTGTGTGTGCGCGCACACACACACACACGTGTGTGTAACATGGTGGGTGGAGACGGGGCCGGCTGGTAGGGGGGTTGACCCGTGTGTTGGTAAGAGGGCCTCGCACGGAGAAAGCAACATGCAAATGGGACTCTTTGACGCGTGGAGGATGAAACTAAAACAGTTCGGAGGTCCATAAACGCATCGATCGCTATAAACTGTAATACACCGTTTTCTATTTCATGAAGTGGTCCAAACATCATGCGTCCTGCTGCCCGGTATCAATCAAGAAGACCAAGTACGTCCCCCTGAGGCTGCACCCGGGCACTGTTGATGATGATGAGGGCGGGACTCGCCGCCTGCTGACTCGTCTCGCACATGGCGCCCTGCTCGGCCAGCTTGGCGAACACTCGTGGCGTGTTGAGGTTGTAGACTCCTGCCTGGAGGAAACAGGCTCTCAGGGTCAGACACAGCACCTCCAGAGGCTTCAACTGCAGCTTGTACTGGGTCTGACCCACCCAGGTGAACGAGCTGTGGACCTCCAGAGACTCTGGGCTGAAAGAGGCATGAGAGAGAGGGGGCTCAGAAAGTCTGCTCACGGTAACCGGGACTCCTGAAAGTTACATTGATATTTAACCGGCATATCCATAAAGTACTGTCAACATCTGTCCACTGTCAGACAGCAACATGCCTTCATCAGGTTCAGTATATTAAATAGTCTATTAATTGTGATATGACTGAATGTCCCCAGACGTCTGTTAACATTAACAAACGTCGTTGCAGGTGGTGGCTGTCGTGATCAGTGTTCAGTGAACGATGATGTGATGAAGATGCAGTCAAATTGCATTATGGGGATTGGACCTACACATGCGTCTCTAGATTTGAGATTAATGGGAGAGGGATCCTCCTCTGTTGCTCTCCTGAAGGTTTCTTCCCTTTTTTCCCTGTCAAAGGTTATTTTTGGGGAGTTTTTCCTGATTCGATGTGAAGTCCTAGGACAGGGATGTCGTATGTGTACAGATTGTAAAGCCCTCTGAGGCTAATTTGTAATTTGTGATATTGGGCTATACAAAATAAACTGAATTGAATTGATATGAATTAATACCACAATGTGCTCATTGGTCACATTACCTCCATCTAAACTGTAGAATGCTTCATCACTTGTATTCACATCCTTGTTAAGTACTGCTTTGTGCTAACATGTTATTACTTCATTCTCTCCATCAGTTCACGCTCAATTCTCAAAAAGTAAACGTCACAAAAGGTGCATCTGTATATATATTTCTGATATATCATCTCCAAAAGGCACGTACCTGCTGCTCTTGTGTCTTAAGTCGATGAGGACGTCCACTGGAGCCGAGGAGCAGTTGGACAGAGTCAGCGTGACTGGCACCACACAGAGACTAGAGACAGAGAAGCAGCTTCACTAAGCACCACCTCGTGGAGCTCCATCAACACACAATGACTGTTGCTAAGCTACCGCCCTGTAGGTCACCCTTTCCCTGGGCGAGTCTTACCTCTCCTGGACAAACGGGTGTGTGTAGGTCTCGGGGTAGTGCAGGTTGGTCTTGATGAGCTGGGACAGCTCTGCAGAGAGCAGGGCCACTGGAGCAGGAACCTCCGCTTTAAACTTGAGCAGCGCCATCTCCTGAGCTTCCTGCGAAACACACACACACATTATGGCCTCATCCAATCACTTTTCTAAATAAATACTAAATCTGACATTGTCCACACCCCCAGAAGAAGGCTAATGCTTATATTAGAGACATCATGTATTTTTCTGTTTAATAACAATATTTGGTCATATTTCAGAATGAAGCCTCATTTTTTTTTGATCTGCTCATGTTTACCCGGTCTAATTATTTGCTTCAAGCGCAACACTTCCTGTAGCCGTTTCAGATTAAAAGCCCTGTAGCATGCCATTGGACAGAATCCATTGTGACCTAACAGAGCTTTTATTGTGAAACTTTTGAGTTACTTGTATTGTTCTCATACATTCTATAAAATAAAAAATACATGTTGGAACATGTTTTGGATTTTTGACTAAACCATGTTATCTCACCTTTAAACCATTCATCATCCATTGGGTTACAGAGAGGGGAGGTTGGATCTGTGTGTGTGTGTGTGTGTGTGTGTGTGTGTGTGTACACTGTACCTCTTTGGGAGTCAGAGAACTGGCCTCTTTGCCGATGGTCTGCAGCGCCACATGGAGCTGGCCCTCTAGGATCAGCTGTTTGTTGTCCTCCACCACATAGGCCTACAGACACACACACACACACTGGAAACTCACATCAACACACTCAACAGCAGTACAGGTTAAGCTGAGAACTAAATCTAAAAACCTTAGGATTCCTCACAAGGGGCTACATCGGTAAATCACCCAAATATGAGCAGAATGATAAACATGTATCGAGGCTCTGACAGGAATCCTGTTTGAATATCAAGAGACAGAATGATACAATGTGAATACATGAATCATATTTATTTTTGGTACGATCTCACAACTGTCCTGCTCATGGTCCAGACCACTGTATGCTCCTCCTCCACATCAGAAGGTCAGACTCCGTACCTTCCAGATGACGATGATGTTGAGGTCCAGCTCATTGCACTTCCTGACGATGTTGCTGATGTCAGAGGCCGGACTCTTATTGGTGGAGGAAGTCCTGGACGACGTCCCGTCCACTCGCTGAGGCTGCGGGGGCCGACAGCCACGGAAGAAGAAATCTCCACAGGGAGTGGAGGAGCTGATGATCTGCAAAAAGATCCACAAATGCTTCAAGACTGAATATTCAAAAGACCAAACATATCTTGAGATAGTCAACATGTTTGATGTTTTGTCTGAATGCAGTTGTCCTCAACTCAAATGTTTCAGCTGATGTCACAAATTATTACTTCAGCAACCAAAAAACATAAGAATACAAGATTTATTTCATAATTTAGTGGTAATTTTACATTAGATACTTTTTGTGAATATAATTGTTTATTCAGAATTAACCATTTCAAGTTATGTGTATATCCTTTGTTCACATATTTTGAAAATGTATATTCCTCGTGTAATAATAATAATAATATAATAATACATTTATTTATATAGCACCTTTAAAAACAGGGTTTACAAAGTGCTCTACATAGAAGCAAGGTAAAAACATAACATCAATACAAGTAAACATTTCAGAAAATACATGAGGCAAAGGAGACAATGCCATATAGACAATGAACACAATAGAGGAATAGAAAATTACAAATACAAAATAATAATAATAATAATAATAATAGTGTACATGCGTGTTTGTTCACCACAATAAACAGCTGGGTTTCACTTGAACGTTACATCGCACAGACCGAGAGTCTGATGGATTTATTGCTTTGGCCCTCTAGGTTATCGTTTACAATATTTAATTTTTTTACCCCACTAAGAATTAAAAGTTCATTGCTCTTTGAAAGTGTATATCAAATGACATAAAATGACAATAACATTGATATTCACAATTGTTTGTGGGATGCATGGTCAAACACAAGTAGTTATAGTGACAGGCCTATAACAATTAGATCATACTTTCATTCAGACAAATTAAACCGACGACGACGTTTAGCTTTCTATTTACCCGTTCATTTCCCAGATTCAGGTCTGCAAAGGTGTATTTCTCTACGGCAGCCGAGGTCGCTAGAGACAAAACAGACAAATCAGTGCCTATATAAAACTCCACATCTAACCAACGTTAGTTACTTCATATTTATATACTTATTCATCGGTACCTTGGTGGGGCTTGCATCGCGTGGCTCTGAAACACAGCTTGGCTCTTTCTCTGCTGGTGAGTTTACAGTCTGGGGAGGCAGGCAGAGAAAAGCTGTGACATTTTCTCTTATCGCTGCTACTGAACAGCTCAAGTGCCTTGCTCAAGGGCAGTTCACAGACGTGTTTAGGTGGCATCAAAATGTGTGCCGGCCCCCCCAACGCTGCTACGGCAGAAACAATAAAAGGGGAAATGGAGCCCACCTTTGTCATTGGCCGGGTTGATACACTTGTGGAGGCACCAGTGTCGACTGCTGCTGGACACCTGGATGATGTGGAACTCACGCACGCCAGCTTCACTCTGGGAGCCCAGAGGAGGAAAATTAGAACCCCGTTGGAGCAGTGACTGGCTGTTCAGACTGTGACGTGTGAGCCCTGAGGCATGCTGGGCATCTCACCGTATTGATGTTCTCCACATCGACGAAGACCAGCGTTCCGCCGCTGCCCTTCTCGTCCACGCTGTGATGGGGGGGGACGCTGCTGCGGCACGCCGACGCCTGCACGCTCAGAGAGCGACTGGCACAGATGAACACTGTGTGACGCAACACCCGATGACTTCCCATGCAGAGAGAGAGAGCGAGAGAGAGAGATGATGGGTTGTCTACTAATGAGGGGTTAGTGCAGCGTTGATGAGGAGACCTCAGGCATCATTGACGTAAAGTGAAGGGAATTGGCAAACCATAAATATAAGCAGCCTGTGTCACCTGATTTTGATTCCTTTCGTTGTGCTCTCGTAGTAGAACAGGAAGTTGATCTCATGGACTCCCTCCTGGTCTGGTCCTCTGAGCCAGAGAGGCAGCTGGGTGGACTCCCCCGGTTGCAGTGTGCCGCCTTCTATCGGGATCTCCATCACACCGGACAGTTGGCTGAAATCCTTCGCCGAGACCAGCGTCTCAGACGCCACTGAGCCCGGCTGGCGGGTAGTAGCCGTGGTTTTATAGGCCGAGCAGTTCTCGGCTGAGGTCGGGCTGACGGGCGTGAGGGGGGTCGTGGTCTGGCTGCCAAACGTGAAGAAATCCGGGTGTGTGGACGCCACCCGAAGGCCGCACAGAGCGCCGCCGCTGACGTTGCAGAACTCAACGTAGGCCTTCCTGATCTCACCACACAGCAGAGCAGTGGGGAACTGCAGGAAGAAGACCTGGCGCACACACACACACAAATTAGTGGCTTTTTGGTGGTGCCACAGAAAGAATGTGACAAAGTGGCAATAAGTGAAAGTTGCTTATTAATTTGGTCAGGCATGATTACATTACATTTCATTGAATGATGACGGCTGGCAGTTTTTTCACTGCTTATTTTGGTTTTGTTTAATAATCCTGGTTCAGGGGCAATAAAACTGATGGTGACATCCTACGTCTCTAGATTTGCCAGACCCCGTCAGGTGAGTGTGTCAGTGGTACCTCCATTAGGGGCATTGGTGGAGTTATGATGGGATCCAGGCGCCGGTCCTGACCATGTCGAACCAACATCTTGTCCTCTTTGGTCTGGTTCAGCCGTGGGCCCTGGATCTTCAGGTCCTGTCTTCCCCGAACCACCATGACCTCCAACGCCTGCTGGCCTGTAGACAGGAGCAGAGCCCCTCTGGGTTGTTTACTCACAAACGTTGTTGACACGACACAGAAGTGATACTAATGCAGTCAATAGTCTTCAAACAAATCCCAGCTGATGAATCTGTACCTTCAGAGCTGGGAGTCGGCTCTCCAGAGGAGGCTGCAGCCAGGTTGTAAACCACACCCACAATGTTCAGCTGGCCAGTGCTGTGGGGCAGCAGCCGGAGTCGAGCCTAGGGTCAAAGGTCACAGTGACTGATAGTGGGACAACACTACTGGACGTTTATCAGTCTCAAGTATCACATGGGCCAAAGAAGGAACAGCCCCATTTATTATGTGTTGGCTTTAAGATCAGCTTTCTGCAGTAACACATTCCTATAAGTCTGGTATAGAAGAAACCTGGTTAGGGTAAGACATCTCAAGGAACCTGTTTCCCCATAATGCATTTCTCCTGGAGAGTCAACGTGTTGGCCATGTAATCTGGTTTTTTTACACGAGACCATCACACTTAGCGATACGTCCCCATCTTTAAAACAATCCCAAGGCCGTAAACCTGAAGGGCCCCATCTATGACCTGGAACAGACAAGATACAGCGCGCACATTCTGTTGTCTTAAAATGAGCTGTGGTTGTGCGCTATTAACCAATGTTAGTATTAGTACAGTCCTGAGAATCCACAGATACTGAATTTTTTTTCTTTTTCTCTCAGGATTTGATTAATCGATTTCAGGATATGAGGAGAATTTCATCAAATAGAAAATGTGTTTTTGAAGAAGATCATGGACCCTACGTCTTATAGTAGCACGCTCTGCTTCTCAAATAAGCTCAGGGTAGAAACTGAATCTGATGTCTGACCTGCATTCTCAGTCAGACATTGCTCAGTTTGACTGAACGGCATAACAGCTTATTTAACATGAAGGAGCCTCTGATAAGACGTTTCCAGCCCTCCAACTAAGTGCTGCTGAAGCTGGGATACCTCATCAGGCCGATGCTTTGTTTGTCTCCACTCCATCACACACACTTGCATCCCCGTCTCTGCCTGTGGATCTATCAGAGCCCTTACCAGCTTGGTCTCCTCTGGACCCATAAGAAACTCCAGGATGATCTCTGTGGTTACGACGTCGTCTTTCGGTGTCGTCTGCAAGAAGGAAACAGACATTGAGGAGACTGTGGAGATCTTAGCTTTGTGTCCATAGCCTTCATCCATCGAGCTGTGGCCGGGCTGCTCACCCCTTCAGTGAGGGCCTCCTCGTTGGTGACGGCCTCTCCTGCTGACTCTTCAGTCGTCTTCTCCTCGGATGGAGTTGCACCCTCGGCAGTGAACCTCCAGAGGAGTGAGAGGTTGGACAGAGCCAGAGGAACCTTCAGAGGGTTCCTGAACGTCACCTCCACTATGATTGGCTCTGTGGGGACAGAAAGAGGGACGTATACTAAGCAGGTAACCCTATGGAAAAAGAAGACAGTGACTCCTGGTTGGTTGGCGAGCGTTCGTATGTACGGAGGAAAGGTCGAGGTAGCCGAGGAGCTCTCACCCTCGGCCACAGCCAGTGGGAAGCGCAGGTTGTCTGTCTGGCTGTTCAAGCAGCACTGGGTGGGCTGGAAGGTTGCTGGGACAATCCCCCTGTTGGCTGCAGCCACAAGCTGTTCCTCCAGGTGGCACCACATGGCTGCCAGGTCCTGGTCGTACTCCTGGTCCAGAGACACGTGGGTGGCTGCCTGCTTTTCACCTGCACACATCAGGTATTTACAATTATAGTATACATAATAATATTATACTGTAAAATACAGATACGGAAATGTTTATGGAAACACGACTAATGACTTGCATATCATTGTCATTAGTAAAGATAAAGATACAAATACATATTATAAATACAGAGTATACCAATTTTTTATTTGGATGTCACAGAGAGGAGACGAGGAGGGATCTCGAACAGAGAGGAGACGAGGAGAGGAGACGAGGAGGGATCTCAGACAGAGGAGACGAGGAGGGATCTCAGACAGAGGAGAGGAGACAAAGAGGGATCTCGAACAGAGAGGAGACGAGGAGGGATCTCGAACAGAGAGGAGACGAGGAAAGTGAAGCGTTGGTGATCGACGTGGTGAGTGAATCTCCTCTCCATGTTACCTTCTGCGAGGCGCCGTTCGTGTCCGAAGTAGACCCGTGTGGCCGAGCTGTGGATGCAGGGCAGAGGCAGCTGGGGGAGGCGGTCTTCATTTCCCAATACCACACTCTGAAATGACACAAACCCACACAACTTAAAATTTGTTTATAGGATATAAAAAGAACAAACTAAAAAAGCTTTTAATTGTTCTATATTATTACAGTTTAAAATGTTGGCTTGTTTACTTGGCGATATTGTTATGTAAATCTGTTTCTGGTCCAAATAACTATAATGGGAAGATATTCTGCTGTCTTTCCTGATCTGAGCAGGAGGACTCATGTAGATGGGAATCAGAATTTGAGAACGGAGCCCTGGGGACGCCCACATTGTTGTTATTCCCTCACGTGTGGACACAAAGTAGTCCCTCTGTGGTGGCGTCAGCGTACAGACGTGGTTCCAAACTGGCGTTACCTTATACACATAGAGGTATTCTCTGAGGAAGGCGCCCTGCTGTGTGGCCGTCTGCCTGCTGTCATTGGTCAGGATCTGTCTGAAGGCCGTCACGGCATTCTCTGGATGGCTGAGTGTGAAGGACTGACGACCGATGGTGAAGTTGATGTGATCCTCCGCCAAAGACCAGCCCCGCTCCTTGTAGACCTGCATGGCTTGGCAGTAGCAGCGCAGCGCGTGCCTCCTCTGCATGAAGAGACGGCAGAGAGGGGCGGAGTTACGTTCTATAATGATACCTCATTCGCCCGGTTTCATAATGAATCACTGAACTTGGTCTCACACACACACACACTTCAATAAAACAAGTCTACTTATACTTCAGGGAGTACGAGTAAGCAGCTAAAATAACGGGACTATATCTGATCAGGCAGGTGGCATTGAAGTAACAAGTCTATCACACAAGGTGGAACCACAGCATATGTCAGACGATGATCAACTCAATAAACAAAACTAGAACATGTTTTGTATACTATAATGCTTAACCCAAACAGAATGGGATAGAATGTGTTTGCAGTGGTCCGGATGGAGGTTAGACCACCACCGTTGAAGGGCTCACCTGTCCTGCTTTGCTGAAACGATGACCGGCCAGGATCATATGGAAGGCAAACTTGCGCACCATGGGATTGCGCATATTAATAAAGCAGTGGGCGGCCTGCTCCAGCAGCAGAGCACTGCGCAGGTCAGAGTCCTGCACACAGAAGTGGAATAAAAAAAAGAAGAAGAAGGGCCAAGCAGAATTAATCCACTGCAAAGTGATGCGATTAATCTACTTTTATAAATGGGCATAAACAGGTCAACTGCACTCTATAGAGTTCTCATTACTCTCATCTGGAAGTTGCATTCACATTTTATTTGTGTATGACAGTATTTATCTCTTGGACGGCCACCATCATCTTTAAACAACTGTATTGCATTGTGGGATCACTGGTGTCCACTATATATAAAAAGGTACAACAGTTCTCATTTCAACAACACTACAAAATAGCCAGTGCATTACACAACAGGGGAAGTATTGACACACTTGAGTATTGCAGTATTATCAATCTTGAATATATAATGCTCATGCTTTGATGTTACAAGGACTGTGGTCAATGCAAATGCAACTGTTCCGATGGCATAAAATCAGATTTGTATTTTTTTTTTTTTTTTTTTTTTAAATCAGATTTACTGCATATGGTGGTGTGTTGTTTTTTTAAGCTTCGGCAGTTTTCCTAAAATTAGATTTAAACAATCGCAACACTGAAGTGGATCCCCTGTATGATATGTATTGTAAAGATGAGGATTTGCTCACCTCGCTGGTCATCTTGATGAGGAGAGTTGCAGCGTCAGAGTATTTAACCTGACTCTTGAGGATCTCAGCACTGAGTAACGCACAGCGCTCAGCCAGCACCATGTTCCTGTAGAGGGCAGAGGGGAGAACACGTTTGGAAGGATACTTTGGGTGTCCTGAAGTGAGGTTGTATGTGGTACCTCTCCACAGTCAGTGTATTACTACAAGAGATGGATTTTGTTGAAAAAGACAGGAGGACCAACACGGGAGCAAAGTAGTGTACACCTCTGACCTGGGTCAGGGTGCACCTGTTCACGTACAGCCTAGAAACAGGGTGCGTTTGCTTTTTATTTAGTGTATGCAACAGTTTTCATATTCTCAGTATGAACCCAAACCCCTGAGAATCGCTCAAACCCTGCTGTCATGTGTCAACGTGCTCCCGAGTCACCTCTCAGGACATTTATTTACATTCTAGAAATCAGGAAACTAGACATAATAAGGTCATCCATTAGGGTGCACAAAGAAAGATTCACTTTGGTGAGCCTCTAAAAGTGAACTCACATTAGCACAATTAACCAAAAAAAAAGGACAATAAAGAGAGACAGCAGGGATACAAAGCATTGAGTAAGGAGGTCATACTTGCAGACGTCTCTGTACGTCTGTATGGCGGTGTCCATGTAGTGGGCCGGGTAAGGTCTGGGAGCTCCAGCCTGCAGAAAGGCCGACACTGCAGCCATTTCCTACAGAGGACGTCAGGAGGAGTGGAAGGAAGATTAGCAGAAATACCAAAGGGTTAACACATGGTCCTCATCAGGACAGATAGAAAGGTAGGGGTGTGTGTGTGTGTGTGTGTGTGTGTGTGTGTGTGTGTCCTCACCAGTGCCCCTGCAGCATACAGCATGGCCTGGTCTGACAGGAAGTCTTTCTTGGCCGTGTGGTAGCAGCTGTAGGCCAGCTCGTAGTGCTGGACCAGGAAGCACAGGTCGGCCATCTTCCTGATCTGCAGCTCAGGGGCTTCTGGGGGATATCTGACACCACAGACGAGAAAGGTCAAACCGGCACTGTGTAGTGGTCATGGTGGTAACGTATCAGGACATGAAGAAATCATATGAAGGGTGATGCTTACAGAAGGCCACATGTGCTCTTTGGTTCACTGATGCCCTTCTCCGGAACTTTCCCTCCACCAAACCACTTCTTGGTGGCGGTGAACAGAGACCGGCTCAGACCTTTCCTGGAGACCAGCTGTGGATGGAGAGGCAGAGCAGGTGTCTGAGTGCTAGGTGGAGGTTATTTTGTTTTTGGGGGTGGTGGGGCCTCTAATTCTTGGATTCAACCGTTTTGGGGAAGAACCTGAAGTGCTATATAAGTGGCCACGTGGTGGCGCCACTGCTCCCAAACCACATCAAAACGAATCACCTTTCCCTGCCCATCTTTCATTTGCATTTTATTTATTTATTTTCAAATCTACAAGTAGTTTGTAAAATATCCTACAAATAAAATAAATAAAATAAAATGAAACGGAATGCAAACCAACTAATGGTTTGCATTAGTTGTAGCGGGGATGAAATAAATGAACGGGCAGTGTATGATTTCAGTAAATAAGCAGCCTCTCCCTCGGTGCTGTGGTACAAAATGATCAAAGCGTTATATCAACACCTCTCCCTGTTGATCCAATTCAGTGGTAACAGGAGACGCTGGAAGGGAATGTTCATTCATCACATGGTTCAGACAGGTGAAGGCTTGGATCCCTACCTGGTCGTTGAGCTGCCGGATGTTCTTCTCTATGTGTGGCAGCAGACCTCTGAAGGTGAACTCTTGGATGAACTGTCTGATGTGGTCGTGGTCATTCAGGGTCAGAGATGCCCCATGGCTCCCTGCTCCCCCCGCCAGGCTCTCCGGATCCCTCGCCCCTTTCTTCAGCTCAGGGTTGACAGCACTGAGGGTGTGCAGGCTCCCCGAGCTGCTCGCTGTGTCCAGCTGGAGAGGGTGGCTTTCCAGGCTGTTGGAGGCTTCGCCTGGTGGGAAACGGTGGAGAAACTCAGCTCAATCAAGACATGGATACCTTTGGTAACCATGTCGTGATTGAGGTCAGATAGAGGATAGAGCAAAATTCCTAACAGTAACTGAGGTAAAACATGTCGTTCTTAAAATAAATTTGGAATGGAGCATAAAAACCCACTCAGACAAGTCAGAAGACAGCTGTTGGCAAGAGGTTGAGTATGTTGGTATGAATTGGCAGACCTTTCTCTGTAGAGGGATGGCTGTCCCCTTCAGCTGCACTGATGTTGTTCTCCACAGCAGCACTGTTCACAGCTGCATCATCAAGCACCTCCTGTAAGATGGGACACCATTTTTAACCCAGGGCTTATTATTACATTGTTTATAATATTACATTATTAGTGGATTTTCTGCCTTGTGACCCCTGACATGACACTGGACCACGGTCAGTCGCTGCAGCGCTCACCTGGCTCTGCAGGTTATTCCTGTGCAGGTACTGACTCCAGGGGTCTGGAATCTGTTCGTCCTCTTCAGCCGAGAAGGTACGAGAGTTCATTTTCAACAGGTAGCAGCCCTGGTGACCGTACCTCTGCTTCATATCCTCGTACACTGAATCTGCCCTGGAGGGAAGCGGAACAAGAGGTTTCGTCATTCATCGTTCTTGAACAAAGAAACACACGCCGCGATATACGTGGCAGGGCGGAACTCCTTTCAGTACCTCTGTTCGCCCCCCTCGCTCATGTCGTGCAGTAAGACGTAGTACTTGAGCGTGTTGGGGATGAACCACTTGGGGTTGGTGTAATCTCCGCTATGCTGGATCCTGTGCTGCTCCTGGGAGAGCTTGAGGAACTGCTCCACAGGGACAGTCTCGGTGGAGGACACCACCAGCAGGCCTGCGGGACCAGAGCGTCAAGGACATACAACCACGTGGCTCAATAACGGAGCGGGGACACCCAAGCAGGAGGGTCTACACTACGACTACTCATACAAGGCTTCTGACACATTCAGATTTGAATTGACTTTCAATAACAAATGCTTAAAGTAGTCTCCTACTTGAAACGACTCATTCGTTATCAAATACAAACATGAGTTCAAAATCAGGTCTATATTTAATGATAACAGCTACTAATGAGAGCATCACACACCGACAGGGAATCCCAAAGGTCCAGGTTCAGAATTGTTAAAAGGCCCTGAAAATACAACATGTATGTTTATTCTATATTAATATTCATTATTATTATGAACTGTAACCCTGGCAGAGTTGTTAGCTCGTTTGTTTTCCACCTTAAAAGCATTAATGTGGAACATGAGCAGCTACTTTCTGCTAAAGTCTGAACAGTTTTTCTTCTTTAATGTGTTCTGTATATTTTGTGCTCTCCTCCATATTGCGACGTGAGCGAGACATAGTTGGAAAGAAAGGTGATGTCAGTGTATTTATCAAATGTTAGACATATTTAAGATTTGCAAACCACGTTTTCAGGAGCTTTAAGGTCCTAAAAATGTTTAAACGTTTACCAGCCAAAGTCAAACAATTATTTACCATTTGTTTCACAACATACTTTCATTTTGCCTCACCCCTCCCTTAGAGGTTTCAGACTTGGCTAAAACTTCAGAGGAAGGAGTACCAGTACCGCTCAACCTCACTGCAATCTTATGAAGAGACCCGACCACAGCGCGTTGACTCTCCGTGAGCAGAGGCCAGTTGTGTGCCTTGGCGGAAGGATACAGGCGAGGTAGTGGTTGAGGAACTCGTGTTCGGAGGCGGGCATTGACTGCAGGAAGTTCTCCCTGTAGGCTTCAAACCAGGGCGTGGTCGCTAGAAACAGAGACAAAATGAGATGCAGGATTTCATCCAACAAACAACAATCACTCTACGGTCTGTCTCTCCACCTATTGCACCACAAGTAGAAAGGCATCACAATGACCTGCTGTTAAAGACGGCACTACGGCTCATTATATTAGTAGCAGTGGTTTAATGAGACGTATGTCAGAGTTGTGCGCGTGACGGGGCAGGGTGTGTGCAGCGCAGGCTGGGTGTGCCAACCGCTTCTTGCTTTGTCTCATATGCACACTGAAAACACACGTGCTTTAACCAACAAATCCCAGCGTGTCCACAAAGTGAGCGATGGCACTAGAGGACTGCAGACAAGGGTATAATTGCCTCTTGTTCTTGTAGAAATAAAAGGTTATACAAGAACAAGAGAGAGGCTCTGCCGCATGAACCAAGACAGAAAACTTTCTGGCTCACACCTCTCTTCAACAGCATGAGCAGCAGAGTACAGCTCACTCTTTTGTTCTTACTTTTCACAATAAAAGCCTCAGGCATATGAATGCCTAACAGAGGACTTCAATAAGAGGGTACTCAACTAAATAGCCCACAGTACTGCTCGTACACATCTCTGCAAGGATTTAACTAGTTAGAAGAAGCAGTGTGACATGTGAAGATAGAAAGATGTGAACGTGGAGCTGCTCTAAATGAAGACTTTCTCCAGTCCTGGTTGGAGAGGAAGACGTATGAGCAGCATACGGTGGTACAGTAATCCACTCATGGTGTTTTATGGCTTTTCTCTCATTGCATTGACAGTCAAAATATTAGTTTGAATTCAAAGAAATACAACAATTAAATAATTGTATTTATTACATTCCTGATGTTTTTGTCTATGGTGTCGTTTCAGTATCAAATACAATACCTGCCTGAACATGTTGAGACAAAGTCATCATTTTAGTATTCACAGTTTTGTTACTGTCCCTTCTCCAAAGACATGGAGAGATACAGCAGTTGGTGAAGGGAATTAAAAAGTTGTGTGACACCAAGACTGCCCCTGCTTAAGTGGACATAGTAAGCTAGAAAACCTCCCACTAAAGCTCAAGTTGGCCATTGGGCAGATGGCGGCCATTATTCCCAGTGGAGAGAGTGGCGTAGTTCTCCTGAGAAGTTCGGTATCAATGTCTGCCATTGTGACCTCGAGAATGCTCATCTCATGGTATTCTGGCATTGAAGGGCTGATTTTTAATGCGTCTTGGAATGCACAGCTCTCTGCTCTCCTTCCTACAAAAATGTCACGCGTGACAAATTAGTTCAACTTGTTCTTGCACATTTTGTTCTGAAAAGGTCAGGGATCAGGTGAACCCTAACCCCCCACTTTGTGACTAGAAGCAGAACCCCACTCATCGCATCCTATGATGAGTAACGTACACAGAACATTACAGACACTATATTCTACTATAAAGATAAGATAACCTCATATCTATTCCCCTCATTACATCTGGCTCTAGAAAACTGTGCACGGCTGGTCCAAAGTCTTTTTGAGGTGACGCATTCTTCCTTTAGAAATACCACTTTATGCGCGGGGAAAGGCATATGCACGGCTTTTGTGGATACATTTATATATCTGGACCTATCTAAAAAAAATAACCAGTTATCATTTCATATTTCTAGCAATCTCAACACATAGTAGAAAGCAGCCACCAGAGTAACAAAGAGTAGAGAGACAGCTAGTGGAAACTAGAAGGAGAGAAGCCGAGCTGAGAGGACTACAACTACCCACACATCAGCCAGTAGTCAGGGATACCTGTGTAGTGCTTGGAGGCGCTGACTTCAGACAGTGTTTCTTTCCAGGCACTGTACCAGGGGGCGCTAGCTTTAAGAGAGTGATCTGATAGGTGGAAGCAGACAGCCAGGGCCAGTGTTAGCAACATGCCAATTCCTTCACGGTCTCTTTATTCAAAATGAGAAGTTACAGGTGATCAAGCAAACAAACAGGGAGGAGAAGCATTGTAGAGGCAAATGTCACATGGCCGGTCATTATGGTTATTATTACAGTCGTCCTAACGCTAATTGTGCCATTTTATTTGAAAATCGAGAACAGACTAAAAAAGGTAACTAGTAAGCAAATCTGCCCCTGGAACACAGGCTAGCCAATCATAGCATAGCATCGGGCTAGCTCCAACGAGGCTCTGACTGCGATCTCTGCTCCGTGGACTCGTCAATGTTTCAGAGTGTCTTCATGATCAGGCTGCCTCGGTGGATGGAGCTAGTGATGGTTAAAGGATGTGTGATCATGATACTCCTCAACTTAAAAAGGTTTGAAGGAGATATATTTAGAAAATGTTAGTGGCAATAACATTAGCACATTGTTAAGTAGTGTTAGCACTTCTATGCTCGGCTAGCTATTGACGGTATACTGAATGTAAACACGTGCCGCTTTTGCTTTTTAATGAATGCAACAGGTAATAAAGACCTACCCGGCTTTAAAGGAACACTGTTGTTCCTTAATTTCATTGTCTTCTGTCTCAATCACCAGGTGATGTGCTCTGTAGCTTCTATCTTTATCTTTGTAACCTGCTTCACATTCTGGATACATCCTTCAAAACACATAATGCAGACCAATCTGTCTGCTTCTCTCTGAAATCGCATACATGAGACAATATAATTAGACTTTCTTTTCCTTTTTCCTTGTCTGAATAGCCGTATTCTCATACTTGATCATGATAGGAGAATTCTAGTTTGTGTGAACATGGTGTGATCACCAAGTCCAGCTGGTAAGGAAAACATTCGATCCAGATTCTTATTTGGAGGTAAAACTGAATGTGAATGCCATGCTGCATTTTATGTTTGAATCCCCAGAGACACTTCATAAAAACCTGTCCTTTAAATACAGGGCTACCATAAGCCATCAGATATGAAGGGAGCGGAGGAGTGAGGCAGAGGCTCAAAGACTCAGCAGTTAGCAGACATGGACTCCACTCTGCTGGATAAAACAATTAAACGCAAGATCGCTGCAAAACAAACTTGATGCAGAACCGACAGACGTAGAGAGTCCTGACAGAAAGTCGAGCACGTTAGAATTTGTTGGCTTTCCATGACGTGCTCTATGATTTGTTCTGTCAATTTCTGCTTTGTGAAATCCCCTGTGGTGGCGTGAGCTTGCCACATTGAGGTTTCACTACTGGCTAAAATAATTGGTTACGGTTACCTCAAGAACTCTCTGGAGGATTGACAGTCCATACGGTCCTCTTCGTGGGAAACAAGAACGGGTCTACATGCATATATGTCTCTCTTCTGACCACAAGTCAGTATGATTACACACCGCTTCAGATGACATGTTGTGTTTACATTCTTATGAATTAAAGTCAGTTCCTTGCAACTTCTTTCCGATGACATCATGCTCGCCGTGAAAGACGGCCAGCAATGATTGGTCGGGTACCAGCGTGTCGTGTCTCTCGTCTGAGTCACGATAAGAAGTTATATAAGTTTTATCCAAAGCAACTTACAATAATACATTCAACCATGAGTACAAACTCAGAACAACAAGAATCGAGAAATAAATCACCTAATCTGACCCAGTGACCGACAACAATATTGTGTTTTCTGAACTTTGCATTATATAATGTGTTGTAATGTTTATCGGTTTATTGATCGCGCTGCATTGGTCCAGATCCGGTCCTTACCACTGAAGTTGAGGTCGCAGTCTCCTGCCGTGATCACGTTGGTGGCAGTGCCCTCTTGTGGCTGGCAGGATAACACCACTTCATTGAGCACTCGCCGCTGGGCGGGGCTGAAGGCCGTGTTTGGGCTTGTCACAACATTGTTGACACAGATGCGCAGGTTTTTCACAACCTGCACCTGGTTGTTGGGGTCCCGGATGTGACCTAGAGAAGAAGATGACAAGACATATTTACTGGTGTCTGCATACTGTTTTTAAGACAGTTGTTCTGTGAATTTCCCTAGAACTAAAGATAATTGTATTAGAAGCAAGTGGAAAGAGCAGCTTCAAACTTGTTTCAGGTCAACAGTTGCGCAACCTCTGCACACTCCTCCCAAGTGTGGAGACAAATTATGGTGGCCTTCAGGTGACAAAAGGTGTTAAAAAAATGCAAACGGCCCCGTCGAGAGATTGTCAGGTACATCTTTGGAATTTTGGAAAAGGAAAAATACAGAACCTGGACATGATGCTGATTAACGTCATTCCAGACACAACCCTGATAAAGAGGCAATATAGTGAGTGACACTTATCAGTCATCTGAATTTTCTTTCATCGATTCTGCTGCATCAACTCTGCTGTGCCTAGAATGTGGGGAGAAAACATCCAACAGTGCCACGGCACGGTCTCTAGCAAGAGTAAGTCTTTTGGGACTCTCATATCTAGCCACCTATGAGCTGAACTGGCAGCCAAGTGAAAAACCGGCACACCCTGTGGCAGAGAAATATATTTTGTTGTCCAAAAAAAATAAAAAATAAAAAAAAAACCTTGTGAACATGATACTAGGCCGAAAGCATTTGTAGAAGGTGCTTACCTTACAACTTACAACTTGAAGCTTTGTGCACACACTGTCACAGCCGGGGAAGGAACTGCTATTGTCAGATGAGTGACAACTTTGTTTGGCTCATTTTCTGTAACCAGTGTAGCATTAAAGCATGGTGGAATTAACAAGTAGGCTAGCTAACTCGCAGACAGCTTTGATTTAACCACGCTTTAATGATAAAATGAGCCAAATCGTGAGCTTGTGGTCAGCGGCAGCACTGGGTCTAACGGTATATCTGCCTCAATCCCATCTGTTCCAGAAGGAAGGACAGGCTACCTAGCTAACCAGCCAGTTATCCGTCTCTCTGCGTCCTCTCTTCCCACTGAGCTGCAACACCACTGATATGTGTCGTCACCATAACCAGTCAAAGGACCACGGAAGACCGATGTCGGATATTTGCCAACATTTGAATGATAAATGTCCTGTACTTCTGACCACTTTAACATTAAACGTCATCATTCTCCCACTGATGGCAGAAGCTACCATGCAAGGTGCCACCTGCCCATCAGGACTAACTAACAATCATACCCATGTACACACCGCAGGCACAGCTCCAGGAGCAATTTGGGGTTAAATGTCTTGCCTCAGGACACATCGACATGGACTAGCGGAGCCAATACTCTGACTGACGGACAGTTCAAAGATCATCTCCCTTTGGCGACAACTTCTGGAAAGGGCCTCTTTTGACACTGCTACGTTGTGTGAGAGAATTGGAAAACAGTTGAAAACTCTTGAAGTTATTCTTTAATTTCCCCTCAGGCCACAGCGAATCATTTGACTGGGTTAGGGATACACAGTGTTTGCCCTACCATTATATTAGAGGGGCGAAAACAATACCTGCACACTATAAGTGTTTAGTGTCTGTGTCAAATCTGGCCAGGATATCAGCTTTGTGTTCATCTAAACAAGGCTAGGTTTCACACTGAGTGAGTACATCTAAAAAGGTCTGTAGAACAGGTGTATTTATGTAGCATTTGGCTTGGTAGTATCAGAGTAACATGTGTATAAAGCCCCCCTCTCCCTTTTTAAGGGAAAGAAAGATGCACATACTGCTATGTGTGTTACTTGTATATGCTGTATGAATCCCAATCATAATCATATGTGGTGTCTTCTGGAGTAAAGATACTTTTCTTCAGAAAGACAGGTTGGTTTAAAACGCTGTCTAGATTAAGTACCGAATGTCAACTCTGTGCAGACCTTTGTCTACCTCACTGGCAATGAGTGTAATTATGAAGATACTGTCAACATGTGCTTTAGTTGGCCGAGTACTAATGTGCTTTGGTACGTTTGTCGTTCCTCATAGCTGAGCCATCTACACCAAGAGACACTCCAAAAGGAATACAAAATGTCTTTAATTTCAGACGATTTTCATATGTTGTCCTCCCAGTCACTGATGGCTGAGGTACTGTAAAACCATTGAGTAGCTGCTGAATGTTCCCAAATGTAATTCCTTGTTGACAACGCTACTCGTGCTAAACTGGAAGAACAAAAACAAATGCATTCAAATTAACTGGGGAAAAATGGACGGGGCAGCATAAAAAGGTGAATAGCCAAATAAATAACACCTTTGTGGCGGCACGTAGAGAGAATATAAACAAAGAAACTTCAGTCTTTGATCTTTTCTGGCAAATGATAATTAATTCATCTTAAAAATAGGACAACAACCAACCTGTCCAGAGATAAGAAGGAAGCCAGCCCGGCTGACATTGGTGATCTGACATTAGGCTATGTTAGATAGCATTTAGCTAACGTTAGCCAATTTAAAATGTGACTCCATTCAATGTAATGTGTCCGTGTAGAGTGTGACCTCAACAGTGTGAATTACATAGTAAGGTTACCTGTCTAAGCAGAACAGGAAAAGGCTCAAGTATAGCGAGTTCCTGTTTGCTCAACTCTTATTGGAGCACAGAGCGAAAAGGGGCAGGACTTAGGAAGGGCTTTATGTATTCCTTTCAGCCACAAACGGTGGTCACAGATGTCAAATGGTCTACATGACATACGTTAACCGGCCGTCCTGACAAACAGAACCAACCGAATAAACAAGTGACGTGGAGTGAGGACATTGGCCTGACAACACTGTGTCAAATGGAGTGTGTTGAACCCGCCGCTGCCCCTCGCTCCCGTGGCCTTCTCATGTTGACGTTGGCTTGTGACACCTCGGCTCGCATCTCGGTCTCACTTGAATTAGCCTTCAGGTGCGGACTGCAACTAGAGCCCGTGTGTCAGCGGACGCTCCTTGAGCAGTTTCTCGATAACCGAACAGCAGAATAGTTAGCCAACAGTCCCAAAGCTTCTCCATGAGACCCGCTGCCAGAGGCTCCGTGGTCGGGAGTCACCCTTCATCTCCCCGCTGCTCTACGCACACAGCTGCGGAGACACAGCCAGTCCGCTAGCAGGCTAAAGACGCTAGCTACCCGACCGGAGTCCCGGTGGCTCGTGAACCGTTGAGCTTACCTTCGGACGTCAGTCTGCAGAAAGGCCGCAGCAGCTCAGCGAAATTCAGGTTGTTCTTGCGAGTCACTCTCTCCGCCTCTTCGCTACATAAGACGGCCACCATCGGGACGAACGAGTCCTGGACGAACTCCTGCACGGACTGTACGCATTGCGCCATGTCGACACCAGCTAACACACGGAACCGAGTCAACTGTCCTGGAGACGGAGAAAGCCGCACTATATCATGTCACTTCTTCTACTCCTCGTCTATTCGCAGACGGCAGCCATGTTGAATTGGCCAACCGACTTCCTGTGTAGTGCGGAGAAGATCAGGTGATGCCAGACTCCCACTTCCTTTTCCTCTGCACACGAACAGCGTGCACTGACGTTTCCCCTTCGCATAACTACTCCATGTGGACTAGAAAGGGGATATATATATATATATATATATATATATATATATATATATATATATATATATATATATATATATATATATATATATATATGTGTGTGTGTGTGTGTGTGTGTGTGTGTGCCAGTATTTTATATTGCTAGTTTTATATTATTTCACAATAACGGTAATGGTCTCCTCTTTACTAATGATGAGCTTTTGCTAGCCAGTTCTCGGTATATATATGTAATATATAAACTAACCCCTCTGCATGCTGTTTAAATCTCAGCAGAAGGGTTCATATTTAATAATTGCACATAATATCTCTAACATACACTCCCTGATGTTTCCCCCCATTTGTTTCATTTCGGTATTAACATCAAGAGTATTACTACATTTCCATATTTGTAGATGATATGGTGTGGAAGGCCTTGCTTCTACCTAATCAGTATTTAGACATTTGATGTGAATTATAGTTTTGTTATGGATGCCCAGAAACTGTATTTGTTGTGGCATTGCCTAACAATAACAAGGTGCTGTAAAACATTCCTTAGAAACGTTCCATATGGACATGATAGCATCACACAGTTGCACATCCATAATGCGGTTCTCCGGTTCCACCTCCACATCCGACACATGATCTATTGGATGGAGATCTGGGGAATCCAGTTTGAGATGATTTGAACTTGAGATGTGGTGCGTTATCCTGCTGGAAGTAGCCATCAGAAGATGAGAACACTGTGGTCATAAAGTGAGGGACATGGTCAGCAACAATACTCAGGTAGGGCGTGTTATTACAACTATGCTCAATTGGGCCCAACGTCTACACCGAAAGGGTTCAACAGCATTGCTATGCAGCATACAAACATGAATAGGATAACTATTAATAAGAAAAGGCGTGGACTGAAAACAGCCATGACTGTCCATCCTCTGCTCCAACACTCATATTCCGAGTGAGGTATGTGCATCTGTGTGAACTGGGATGTGATGACTTGAATCTTAGTTTTGGTTTTACTAAAGTTTTTATTGTCTGTCACTGTTTTATGTCTGAAACTTTGTTAAATGTGCTTTTGCTGTCTTGGCCAGGACACTCTTGTAAAGGAGATTTTTAATCTCAATGAGGCTTTTCCTGGTTAAATGAATTTAAATAAAAACATTCTGTTGCAGTCAAATGTTGACACCGTGTCAAATGCCTCTCTGTCTTAACAAAACCACAAGAATGGAGATTCATGTCGTCAAACACTTTAATACAACATCAGCGGCACTGTAGAAACATTATATACAATAAAGTCGATACCTTCTGGCAGGTATTATGACTCAAGGGTAATAAAGTGACGGCCGTTGGCCAGTCGGAGAGACAAAACCAGAGTTAATCATCCGGCACCAGATCAGAACACAGACCCGTTTTAATGTACCCAGGTTTAAAGGCAGTAATGTGGCGTGAAACAGGTTACACAGAAAGTTGGTCATTTGATGTTGCGAAATATGCGGCGAGCATGGTTGGTTTTTATGGCAGCCAGAGCAGCCTCCAGCGTGGAGATGAGGTGCAGGAGGGTGCTGGGGTCTGTCTGGAGAACCTTCCTGCTGAGGTCACCGCCTCCCGTCAGCAGCAGGCGCATCGTCAGCATGGGAACGACCTGCTGGCGGATCGGACGACTCGCCAACTGGCAGCAAGACGTATGGGGGAAGTGATAAAAGGCAACCCAGTCACCGGAAACATGTCGGCATTGTACAACCAAAACCACGTTTCATGAATGCGGTTCTTATCAACGTTGCATCACATGACTAACGTTGTGAAACGATTGGTTACGTTTATGCACAAAAATACTTTGTTACGGTTAAAAAAAAAAAATTATCATGGTTTGTGTCATCAACGAATCGTAACAACATGACATATTAACATAACAACATAAAAACTGTAAATAAACAACCTCACAAGTCCTGGTAGTGGAAAGTTAATCGGTGATTAAACACCAATTAATTAACAAACACAATTACACACTAAAAGATTGCAAATAACTGAATATAATGTGCAAACATAATCAAATCTAATCTAGATTTGAATCCAAAGCAGATGATTCCTAATTTCTATGATCTAGCATGTATACAGGAACATACAGACACACACACACACACACACACACACCTGTACATCCAGTCTCCATTCCAGGTTGTGGTAGGCCGGCAGGCTGGAGGGCAGCTGTCTCAGGATGCTGCGGATCTGATTGTGGTGTTGCAGGTAGAGCTGCAACACAAACCCTCACACACTCAGCTGGAGAGCAGGGAGCTGGCATGCAACGTGTGCGCGCCAAATCATCTCAGATCAAAGGAAATAGAGTCAAAGTCACCTGTAGGAGGGTCTGGTTAAGATCTTCACCAAACCCCAGAACCAACACAGAGTCCAGGAAATCCTCTTCAGAGATCTGCGCAAACGCACACAATGGTAAACATTTGACTCAATATTTCAATCTGGTGAAATATGGGGCTCAGTTTTTCCACGACACAGGAAGACCTAAAAAACACACCACTCATCACCAAATGTTACAGAAAAGCACACTTCCAAGGCCCTGAACATGTGCATGCTGGCTCACTGACTGGTTAAAAGTCTGGATGAAGTCAAACAGAATTCAGCCGAGTAAGCCAAGTGTCATCAGGATCCATTTTAGAAAAAACACGTGTTAGGAATAAGTGTGGCGTCTGAATGTGCTCCAGGCACTGTGGATTCTCCCGACCCACCGGGAATCAGAATGTCATGTTCAGGCACTCTGACTGTCACGGACACCCGGATGCTGAGAGAGATGCACAGTGAAAAGCGAGGCTGATAAAGAACCAATCAAAACGGCAACGGTGTCATTATCCTATAGCATTTGTAATGTGCCGTCAACATTTACTACTTGTCTATTGCCATTTCAACCCTAACCCTAACCCACGCCTGGTCCTCAAACTGTTTTTCTGAATCTGTGCCATGTCAAACACAGAGCGGTGTGTCAGAGTGTGTGTGAGTCACCATGTGTTTGGAGCTCTCGGTCATCAGGTACATCAGGCCTTCCACTCCATGCTGCACCATTTCCACCGGCACACACAGCTTCCCTGCAAGCAGAGGGCCGTTACACACTCTGAAGTCCTGGCAGGTCTGCCGTGTTACACTAATGATCATGGGATGTGTTGGTTAGTGAGCACAGATATCAAACCAGACATGCTCCGTCTGTACACTGGTATTGATGAATCAAACTGTACTAAAGGATTTAACTGGTCATCATTGTACTGTGACACTGTGTGCTGTAAAGTGATCACTGTTACTTCGACTGTTCCTTCATGAAGTTCAGACCGTTTTGGATGTACAGTATATAGTGTTGATTCTAGCAGGGTGGAGTAGGCGGTGCTGCTGAATAGTGTGTTAATAATCACACCCCACAAATATGAGTTAAAGGTATAATGAATATTAGAAACAGTATTTAGATATATAGACGAGCAGGACTGTCCTACGCCATACGGCCCATGACAAGTCCACGACTGCCACAGTGTTGAGTAAAGTATTTAACAGCAGTCGGAGTGGACCAATCAGCTGTAAGGAGGATGTGATGAAAGCTGTAGTCTTACTGGCTGCTCCCTCGTAGATCTTAGGACTGCTTCCTCTCCTTAAGAACTCCAGCGCTATGCGACCGAACTCTCCAACCACTGAAGACAACAACAACAAAAAACACACACACGCACACACACATGCTTCATTTTTAGAAATCAACGTGTTCCAATTCACATTCAGGGTTCGGACTCTAGAGATAGAAGTGATGCATCCGTTCTCTGATATGTGTACAATCCAACAATGTATTTTGTTATGAGACAGAAACTGCATTAACTTAGTTAGTTTTTCGGATCATAGTAAATGAACTGTAGATCCTTTCTAGTCTTCCAGCCACACAAAGCTCTTAAAAACTACATGTCATCATTCACACCCAATCATACACTGATGAGCGGCTACCATGCAAGGTGCCACGTGTCCATCAGGACTAGTTAACCATTCTAGCAATTTGGGATTAAGTACATCGACAGAGTCTGGGGCGGGGATCGAACCGCCGCTTCTCTGTTTGAAGGACGACCTGCTCTCTGAGCCCCAGAGTGAAGCCAATAGACTAATAACCCACTTTTATTGTAACAGTCTTCAGTGGATACAAATAAGATGTGGGGGATTTGTCTCCTTACTTTATTATTGGCAGACATACTGTACACTGTAACCATGTATCATTTAGGGGCATATCCCACATCTGATCAAATTTAAACTTAAATATGTTGTTTCTATAATAGTGTTTTCGGCACAGTTCCTGCTAGGAGGGTTCATCCGGGCATTTCCCTTGAACACAACGTCTACATCCTCAGCTGGTCATCACACACAGTGTAGAGTTTCATTTAGTAAGGAGATCTACTTTCTGCTACTGCAGCATTGCGGTCAGCTGACTATCACACCGTAACTGTTACAGCAGCTAACCATAAAGTCATGGTCCTGATCCAGGACCAGTTACCGACCTGCGGCGTCAACCTTCGGCAAGAAGGAGAGGTGTTCTTTATGGTCTTCAGACAAAACCAGCAGCATCCTGAACAGCCGGTAGAGTCCTGAACAGCAACAGCTTAACAGTTCGGAAACCAAACACATCCATCAACCCGGAAGAGCCCTTGGACCGTTTTTCGATTGCCCGCCCTACTCGGCCTCTGATTGGCTTATCCCGGCGTTCTACCCTAGGCCTAACCAATCGCACTTCTCGTGTATAAACCTAACCAATAAAGCCAACGAAGGCAACGAGTACTAGCCAATCAGAGGCGGAGTATACCTCCTTCTTTGTTGGTGTTTTACTGCGGCTTAACGATGCGTGTTCAAATAAGTGAGACATTATATCATGAAAAAAAATTACACGAATATGGAACCTTGTAATTAAGAAATAACCACATACATTTGTTATGAAAAGTTATATTCATGCTTCTATAATTTAGCTATTTTTGATTTCCTTCTGGCACATTAATTTTTTTCAAGATGTCCACTATACCCAGGATGTTTTTATTACATGATGATATACAGCGGAAATAAAGATACGTTCTTTTCAATATGTGGGAAAAAAAAGTTTCAGAAAAACTGACCGACATATTCTTTTTAGACCATAAAGTTGTTACAACAACGAACACCGATAAAGGACAAGAAAATGACTTCTTTCCCACGAAAATGTCCACCAGTTTCACAGATGAGAAACATGTTAAAAAAAAACCTTTTTGCATCCATACAATATCTTCTTTCAGATGTAGTTAAAAGAAAATAACATTATCTGTAGATTTGACCTAAATGCACCAAGTCAGTATTAGATAATACTCTATTTACATATTTAAACATAACCCTTCAGAAAACACAATGACCGTGTACTCAATGTCCCCCAGTGAGTCATCAACTGGTTCAGTTTCATGTGGCAGCTCGCACCGTTTAAATCTATGAAGAAACATGGAATATATGAGTAATGCTTTTTGAAAAATGTTTCGTAATATAAAAAGGAAACCCATGAGCCGGTATGTGCCGAGTTTATGTAATAATGACCACTAGAGACAGCCAGTGTGTATATGTAAAACATTTATTGTGTACAAAAAGCAGTTCAACAGTTGAGGGAACTCCTCTTAGTCGGCCCCCCCTCGTTAACAATACAAGGTTAAATGATATTCAACAGAAATCTCACTAAATCACATCTATATTGTAGCACAACTGGTCAGACAGAGTCCTGGAGCAGCCCCTCCAGGGACGGCTTTTCTACAAATACTCCTGGATACTTTATACTTTTAGCCAAAGTTTGCCATTTTCCGTTTAAAAAGTTGTGTTGTTTTCTAAGTAACAAACTGATGCTCATGCATACTAATATGCAACAATAACGGCATCAAAAGGCAGTGGTTCTTGGTGAGACTAAAGCTTCATTATTAGATCTCAGTGGAACTTACAGTGATTGGTAAAAGCCAGTTTTCATGAAAAGGGTTGGTCGTTTGAAAAATACATTGCAGAGATCCGCTGAATACACATGAATTATTGTGCTAAAATCTCCTGGAGGGACTGAATCCCGTTACACATCTCAGAGCCTCACAACTCATAAATCAGATCAGTATTAACTTCAGAGCCCCCCGCTGGACAAGGAGCCTACGCAAGGCCGAGGAGACGGCTGCAGCAGTAGTGTTCAGAACCCTGGAGTCTCTTGAAGGTATACACACCTGATCGTAAGCATCCCAGAAACCCATACACACCCCCCCACAATGAGAAATTAAGTATATCATGTAAACAAATTGATTACATAGACGAGCACTCTATAGAAAAATAACTAGCGAGGTAAAGCACGCCGTACTGACACAAGAATCAGGACCCAGACCCACACAAGGGCTTAAACTAGTTAAGCTAGTTCCATGGCTGTAGACCTACCCAACACGACCCCCCTAGACTCCCATCACATTTTGGTTGTCACCTTGGTTCCATGACAGCGTTGGCGGGTACGGTGAAGCAAACTGATTCACATGTCGTTCTAACTAATGCCACAGGCCACTAAAGGTTTTCATTCCACTGGATTCTCCAGGGGGGATCCAGGTGTGTCCCAAAGGTTTGGACTGCAACGCATCATTTAAACCGATTTCCGAACGAAAGGGTTGTTGAGGAATTTTACAGACAGAGGAACATTTGAGATTCGAGATATTGAAATAAATGAAGAAAATGTACCTGGCCTTTAAACGGAAGACATAAATAAAAATTAAGAGGAAATCTATATGGGCACCACACATAAAAGGTTGTAAATGGCACTAAGTTTGCCTTCATTATGGAGGAAAAACTGGTCTTTATAATGTAATTTGGACCTGCTCATGGCTTATTGTCCAGTAACGTGAGGAGCTCATCAGGTGCTTCGCCTCGGTTTCAGTTGATTCATGGAGTGTACTGTCGTTACTAGTCGGGGGTGGGGATTTTAAAACATTATGGTTGTGATCCGCAGACATTAGCATTGCTTGCGGTGTTTAGGAAAACGACTCATTAAAGCCGTCCAGTAAAAAGATTAGTCTAAAAAGTCTTATATTGTCTTGAACAGTAAAAAAACACATAATGATGAGGCAATGGGCAGAATCATATCTGGATGACTGGAGAAAAAAATATATATATAAAATGGGAAAGTGAAAGCCAACGGAAGGGGAAGGCTTCACATGATGGCACACTCTCTGGAGGACGCCTTTCCCTGGAGAGAAACACAACGCTTCAGATTAGCACAAACATGTCATCAGGCATAGATTACAGTGGGGCTGTGCACACGCCTGCTGTACCCACTTGATTCCATGCAAACCGACTGAACTGGCAGATTAACCAGTAGCATTGACCAGCATCCTGTACTTCATCCAACTGGTTCAGCATTAGCAACGTGACCAACTCATGAGAGAAGAGCCTGCACTTCTTTTACCACACTACTCTTGCATGCTCCTCCTCTGGGCTCCGCCCCTCTTTCGAAGGTTTGTTCATGAATGGACTAACAGAGACCCCTGGATGAGCGCGCCGTGTTTGGTTTGGGGATTTTTACAGGAGCATATACATGCTTTGGAAAAAACTAGAAAGGGTTACTAGAAAGAGGAACTAATTAGAGCCCAGATGTGTTGAGGGATAAAACACCTGATAAGATATTGTTCACGTAGGACTCGTGGCAAACGTACACAGTTTAGCCTGGCCTATTTGATAAAAATGGCATGGACAAAATAATAAAAACACCTCATCTTTTGTGTGCTTTTCACAAAGACAAGAACACTCACCGTTTGTGCCTCCTCCTCCTCTTCTTCCTCCTCCTCATCATCCTCTCCGTTCTCGGCCTCCACCTCAGTCTTGGTTACGCTCCTTGTGGCCACCTCCTGCAGGACAGTCAGTCAGACCACATGACTCAAAACACAAACGGCAAGCTGCACGGGAACAACGCTCAACGTGGAGGTCCCCAAATCAAAGACGCGTATCGTTACCTCGTCATCAGCGTTGAGCAAAGTGGTGACATTGTCGTTTCCGATGCCCCAAGAGGTCTGGCTCTTCCACAGCAGGTCAGTTGGGGGACTGTGGGCCACGCCAGCATCAGCAGACCACACCTGTACACAAAGTAATGACATTAGCAGATACTAAACACTCTTGAACACACCAATCAGCTGCTTTATATATCATGCAGGGTGACGGAACAGCTGTTTGATCTCAACCGAAGCTCCCATCACTTTGTCCAGGTGACATGAGCTCAGAAGACTAAACTGAGACAGAGGTGTGAACACTAACATCGAGAGCATTCAGCTTCAACAGTGAGCGTTGTAATTAACTGACCTTTTAAGCATGGATATTAATTATACATAGATTATATACTAATATATATGTGTGTATATATATATATATATATATATATATATATATCTAGAAGTAGGTCTGGGAAAAAATGTGTTGTCTTTCAATAGAATCATATCGATATACCTTGATAGACAATTACGCATCTAAATTGATAATAACATGCGCATGCCAACTCATATTTATGTTCTTAATTGAATGAGGGAAAAAAATCGTATATTTCATTTGTCAAGTGAACCATGTGGTTATTTCAGAGAGACTATTTAGTTATTGATTTAGCAGAAAACATGCTCCATGGTTACACATAGTGTTATGAGATGAATGGCCGATAGAGTAACAACTCTTCTTGATATTGCTCACCGTCACAGACTGGCCAGCCTTAAGAACAAACTTTGGGGAGAACTTGTAGACGACCTCATCCTCATCGTCAACCTGTCTTTTCAACCTCCAGTTGCCCAACGGCTGGTCCTACAACACACAGGTAAACTCAGCATACAAGGACCTTAAACAGAAAACCTCACTGCATCATGGTAGAATAAACCCAACCCCAATACAGCCTTTCGTATTCTCTGAAGCTACTAATCCCCAGGACGCTCTCACTCACATAAACGGTATCATTGTTCAGTGTGACTGCGTTTCCGTCCATGTCAGTGACTGATATGGAGACTGCTCCGGTAGCGGTGCTATCTTCGGACACCAGCAGCCGCCCCTCATCCTTAGCCACGGCCTCCCCCCTCTTCCTTTTGGAAGAGCGAGAGGAGGAGGATCCTGTTACCCTGGAAACAGTGACTCGAGAAGACGGGCTGGGGGACAGCTTCAGTCTGAAAGAGGCACAGTGGTCACCAGAGTTACGGGGAGGAAGTGCTCCGGCAGGTGGTCAGAGGATCGGGTCTCGCTCGACAAGGCGGTTGTGTGACAAACTCTCATTACAGATAAACAGGACATTAAAACAGTGTTTTTGGAAACATCTGAAGGTGATAAATTAGCCATGCAGTATTGATTAATTTTGAATCTGCGAGCCTGGTGCCTTGTGATTGGTGGACTGAATCTGCATAAAGTCGTCGTAATGCAAATGTAGATACGGCGAGTGGTTCGTCAACCCGCCATGTCAGATCAATCCTGCTCTCAGTAGCAATGAATGGGATGGATCAACTATACATTATCTATCACAATGACAACGCTAACAATAAAACATCTGTTCTAGCTGGTTCCAACCTGGTTCACACGTTTCCTTTGCGCATTCTACTGGAAAGCCAGGACACAACTAGACCGGCCCTAAAAGCCGAGCCCTTGGGTCAGCTACGCGACTACTCTGGACCCAACGAAGACAAGTCGTGTGTACGGTCACGGTCAAGCATTCGGCCTCGCACCCTTTTAACAGCCTCAGCCACTAGAATGGTTAATGCTCATGAAATTGCACATTATGACCCAAAACGTTACAGAAGTCAGAGAGTTGTAATCATTGTTATCCAAATAACAATGAGCAGCACTGTGGGGGAAACTCACAATACCGTCTTCGAGCTGTGTGACAGAGCGTGTGTGTGTGTGTGCGTCGTACCTGTGCTCCTCTCCCTCCAGCAGTTTCCTGTATGCGTGGATCTCCATATCCAGAGCGAGCTTCACGTCCAACAGCTCCTGGTACTCAGTGAGCTGAGCGTTCATCCGGTCTCTCAGCTCGCTCATCTCCTGCTCCTTTCTCTCCATGGACCGGCGGTGCTTGTCTCGCTCTGCTGACAGAATCTCCTCCAGCTCTCTGATGCGATCCTCGGAGGCAGCCGCCTTACAACATACAAGCGAGCGTCCAGCATGACCATTAATTCATAAAGCCAACGAGCGACTCCTGAAGCTGAATAACACGAGGAGCTGAAACGCGAAGGCTTGGGTCACAAAGCAGTACCTGTTTCTGCAGGGCGCTGAGCTGGTACCCGAGGCTCTCTATTCTCATACGGGACTCCTGCAGCTCCTCTCTGGCCGAACCCATTGCCTTGTCATTGATCTCAGAGGACACCATGGCATTATCCACCTGGAGTGACAACAAGACAGAGTGTGTTAGCGAGTCAGAGCTTCAAAGATAAAAGGAAAATAAAATAAAGATGTCTCCCTCACCTTGGCCTGGTAGGTTTGCTCCAGTTCCTCCTTGTACACAGAGACCTGCTCGTCATGTTGCCTCCTCAGGTCCTGGTGGGATCACAAAAATCTTATTGGGACTCATTCTCAAATGAAAGCTCCTCCTTAAGTCATGTGGTAAGTGCCATAGCACGTGTTCCATTAATACAACAACAGAACCACGTTCTCTACTTCACACAGATGACTGAGCTTTTAACTTGCTTTCGGTCTTCTCTTATGGAGAGCAGAGCATTAAGCTGCTGGGTATTATTGTCTTTAACTTTACTCATGTAGACATCAGCTAATTCTAGAAAAAACAGATGCAAAAAAAGAATGGTGTTATTCAAATTAAGAGCTAATAAACTAAAATCTTGGTTCAATTGTTTTTACAGATTGGTGGACATTTTTTCACATGAATTGTCATCAACATGGTCATAGCTGCAGTAATATCATTTAAATGAACACTAGTGAAAATGCATCGCCCAGACACATCACAAAAACAATCATGGCCTTTGTGATTTGATTGGCTCTTGCTGTTGTCAACGATCAACAATATCTCGGGACTTCATATGTTCATATCAAACCCCTATGTGCATTCTACATCCCTGATATTACTATATATGTTGTGTACTTATATTGCTTGCACTGCTCAGTCCTCCCACAGACATGACAATGGTTACCATTCATCGCAACATACCTGCAAAGCCGCTGCCAGTTTGAACTCGTAGTCGTGCCTCACCCCAGAGTCCACCTCCACTATCCTCATCTCCTGCCGACGGCGAGACTCACGCACCTCCTGAACACAAGGAAGACGACCGGAGAGCAACTGTGAGAAACTTCATCCACCTGTCAGAACAATCTCTCAATACAGACGGGACTCCGTGAGGAATTGTATTACCTTCTGAACACAATGCAAAATATGGTACACCAAGGAAGAGAAACAAATATATTATATCATCAATAGTTGTATTCAATGCGTTTAACTATTGCCCAGTGTTTTCTTTGAGTCAGATTAACTTGAGACTCATTTCTAGAAGAAAAATAAGTATATAAAGGAAACCATGACATGTCATGCCGACACACACAAACACACACATTACCTCTTCAAACATGCCCTTCCTGAACGCCAGCTCTTCAGTCAGTGATTGACAACGGTTATCCAAGTCGACACGCATGAGTGTCTCCGCCTCCAGCTGGCGCTTGCCAACCGCATGGCTGTCCTCTGCCTAGAAGAAACATGAGCACATGGAAACTCAAAGACTGAACTATCATGAGAAAGCAGTGGAAGAAAAGCCGAGAAGATTTAAAAGTCAGCGTGGAGCCAGTTGTTGGTTCTAATCCAAGGATCCTGAAACTTATTTATTAAATGTATTGTACCCTGAAGCCACTTCTTTATGTCAGGTGTCACTATCTGAGACATCATGTGGGATATTATAGAAATAGTTAGGATTTAGGATGATTAGGAGTTGAATAACACCCATACCAATATCTTCAGAGTGAATTATGTAATCTTGAGGCGGTACTCAGTTATTCCTGCATTCAAAATGTCACGTAAGCGTAAGCACTGCAACGTATTCGCATCAAAATATACGCAAAGAACCCACGGTAAAAGTACTAATGGTTCAGAATGGACCGTTTCAGAAAATCTATTACAGTGGATTATTGATGCATTGTGTTCATCACTCATGTTGCAGCTGGAAAAGGTGGAACTCAATGTAATGACTTAATATACATAACAATGATATACTCCTAATAAAACATTAGTGGATTTATGGTTTCGATTAAGAATCTGAAACCGCAAAGTAACTAGTAACTAATAGTTAGATAAAACTAGGGTGAAGCACAAGTACCTCTAAATGTAACTTACGTACTCAAATGTACTTGGTTAGCTACGTTCCACCAATGCTGGCGCACAACATTGTTGAAGAGAGCACAAAGGTTTTCACAGAACTAGAATGTTAAATGTAGGTCTCTAAATATAACAGCATGATGCATTTAACTTGAGAATGTCCAGCATTTTCTCCCGGGGGGTGCTTTCCCTTCAGTCTCACAACATCCTGTAGGGATCACCGTTTCTCTTCAGACTATTTAAACCTTTCTAGTATCTTTCGAAACTCGTTTTTGTCCTGAACAGAAGACCTCCTTTTGCTCACCTTAGCCAGCAGGCTCTTGATATCAGCCAGCTCAGAAGTCAAAGCGGCGTTCTGGCTCAGCGCTGTAGAAAGAGCTGCTTCGCTCTTGTGCAGCTGGCCCTCTAATCCACCGGCCCTGGACACCGCGGCAGCAAGATCCCCGTCCTTCTTCTTGGCACTGGAACACATGGACAGAGGGAGGACAACACCGTTATGGCTTCACACTTCCCGCTGACTTTGATAGGAAACGCTCATCTGGTCTCCACATTCATCTGATCTCTAACAACGCGACCTGTGTACTGCATCATATCACCTGCGTGTGGTTTCTTCCAGGTCAGCCTGGGCCTTGCCCAGGTCTATCTGGAGCCTGGCTCTCTCTCTGGCAGTTTCATCCAGAACCCGTCGAGCATCAGCTAACTCTGCTTCATACAGAGCCTTCAGGCCAGTCACCTAGAGGGAGGGACACACAGACATTACTAGACGGCTTGGCTGGGTAAACAATACATTAATAACACACTGTTCACACACATTCAGTGTAATAATGGGTGTAAATGGCTGAATGACATGTTGTGTTAAGTGCTTTGAGTAATCAACAAACTACAAATACATTTACCATCTTATATTCTACAATTCTCAATTCCTTTATTTACTTTCTCAAGGATGAACCACTACCCATCGATAACTAAATTAAATTGCAATAAATGTATTTTGTATAGCCTAAAATCAGAAATTTGGCTCAGAGTGCTTTACAATTTGTACACATACACACAATACTCCTTCTTTGGAGTCCTGGGTACATACATTCCAACAAGACTATCAAAAACACATGCAGACTCCTCCAGCTAACTCGAGGCTGCTGTTGGACTACGATTGGACCAGTGCACTATTTTTATAGTCTGTTTAAACATCGAGCCAAAGAGGCGACCCAACTCGTTATACAAGCCTGCAGGGATTGCCAGATGTGGACCCCACCTCTCCAGAAGCTTTGCCGCTGACATTCTGTGACTATCGGTGGCAGAGCGCTAAGGCCAACTAACAGTACTGTTGCCTACAGGGGGCGGATTTATATTACAACTTCGGGGCAGGTACTTTAACAAAGTACAAAAACTATGTAAATATAGTGGACTAATGTCTATCTGAGCAGCGAGTGAAGCCTCTCCCTCTGTGTGTCTTTAACAGAGCTGCTCTCTGCTTTGTTGATATAGCTGGCCAGCTATGCATTCCTTTAGTGCATGTTAATGCTAGTGGGTGTTCCCCAACAGCTAGCTCTCAGTCTGCAGTAATAATCTTGTCTTGACAGACAGCGTTGTCGTGGAAGCCTACCACCCACCCCCCTAACACCATTAGCTGCCCGCCTCAGCCATGGTGAGAGGCAATAGATGAGCTCTGAACTTGGTGCCTTTATTCTGTCCACTACACTGTCCTCACCAGCTGTTTGCAGAAATGAGGATTGTCAATACTTTATTGATTGACGTCCTTCAGGAATACTTTATTGATTGACATCCTTCAGGAATACTTTATTGATAGATTCAACAACAACATTGACGAGGCACTCTTACGCTAAGAGCGTGCGCTCGGTTTCATCAACTCGTCTAACTAGCTTAACTCACTCCCGTCCCCAGAACAGGTCAAACCCGCCTCCCCTCTGCTCCACCAATCACAGGCACGCAGCTCGACCAGCATGCACACTGCCTCCCCATGATTGGCTAGAGAGAGGGAGTTGACGACCGACCCCTCCAAATCCAAAGTAGTCTGCCGAAGTTTCGCTCCAGTGGTTGTTTGGGTAGCTATTGGCTGGCATCAATGCTGTGTAACGCCTTTAAGTGGTATTTCATGTTCATGGTACTCTGGTGATAAGATAACTCCAGTTTGCAGTGGTTACAAATAGCTTTTGCTTTTATCAACTACGTCGTCTGGTAGAGATTTAAAATTAAAATGTCCATTTAAAAGTGCCGTACCATTCTCCATGTTCTGTCAATGTGTGCAGCAGTGTTAAGCCCCTCCCAGAGCAAAAATAAATAGATGTTGCTAACGCACAAAGAAATCATTGTCAGCGTTAATGGATTAATACGTTAACGTATTTATAATGCGTTAACGTGCCCAGCCCCAGGGTTGCAAAATTCCGGGAATATTAAAAGTTGGAAACTTTCCACAGGAATTAACAGGAATAAACTGGAAATTTGGGGGTAATTTAACTGCATTTACCTTGTCATAAGCAGACATGCATGCAAACATTTATAATACACCTTTTAAAAATGACATTTTTGACATTAGAGTAGAACTTTATTCTTTCATCGAACAACAAAAACATGAGCGTTGAATAAAAAAGGTGTATTCCCTATGATCACCACCCCCCAACCCAATTTTTTGCGTCTGTTTTTCCCTGAATCCTTTCAGGTCTAAATGATTTCTTCCTGGACCTCATCAACGCCCTCCTCACTGCTGTAAAAAGTTAGTCTACTGTATACAAATAAACAAATAAATAAATATTAAAATGAACATGGCTTCAGTTTACCAAGTAATCAATATGCTAGGTGGTGACAAACAGTGTTGGGAAAGTTCACTTTCTACATGAACTAGTTCCGTTCATAGTTCATAATTCAAAATGTTGAACTAAGTTCACAGCTCCAAAAAATTAACTAGTTCAGTTATTTTTGTGTATGTATGTTGCGAGCTATAACTGAAATCTCTATCTGTCTGCAATACCGCTCTTGGCCTCTACGCAACTCGACGCTCTCACACTTGCCAGGCATAGGGCTGAAACGTTCAGATGCAACACTGATGACAAAGACGTTCAAAAACAACAGCACGTTTTATGTTTCTGGCAGATAATGTTCCCAACCAGCTGCATTCAGGGTCCAGCTGAGCTAGGCGTGCATAGTCTTGTTCTCAACTACATTTAAGTTCCCCGTTATATGCTTTTGCAAAAAAACTTTTTCCCTCAAAATTCCCAAGACAAAATTTCCGTAAATTTCCCGGAAACTTTCCGACCCTTTGCAACCCTAATATATATATATATATATATATATATATATATATATATATATATATATATATATATATATATATATGTGTTCCATACATGTTTCACATGCTACCTGAGAACAGATGCAATGATCTCATACTGAGGAGGGCTCTAATAACACTGGTGTATCCAGGTCTTCTCAGGGTCCTGGTGTGACCATAATAAGCATGTGATGTGGTCTAAAAGGAGTTTCACACCGTTGTTGTATACAGTGATATTTAATGAAGTATTGTTTTTGATAATTAAAAACGTACCTAGCTACATATAATTTATGTTTTTTGTTGGGAAATTAAGAAAATATTGCACTTTGCAATTTGATTTCAACAAGAATAAAAACAGAAATGAATCACCATTTTCCCAGATCAAAAGTATTGTTATTGTAAACACTAAGCACGTATAGCCCCTTGCCGTGGGGACCGACTGGATCTCTTTGCAAACATTCCACGGCTTATGTGACTGGGGCCATAACACAGAACACCGGAGGGGGATATTACCCAGAACATATTGGACCGCCTCGGTATGACTTACAGAATCATTTTTAAACAATCAATCTGCCTGACTTAACGTAATCCACGTAACGTTTTGCGGCAACATGAAACATCCTCTACGTCGTGGAACGCGTGAAATTCCACTCGAATAAACGAAACATCGGGATTCGCTCCGTGGAGATTAAGGCGCGCGGAACCGCCCGCCTTAATCTCCCCGGTTGTGTTACGTTTGAATGCAGATCGGGGAGTGCAATGGCGCGTGCTTCATTCACGGTGGCAAAGTTAACTTAACGGCTCTCTATCGGTGTTATGTAACGCATTACAATGAAACCATATTCGACACAACGCCGGTAAACTAACGTGAGCGCAACCGATAAACTAGTTAACCACAATATCGGGTGAACTTCCCCCGTTTTAAGGACAATAGGCAGCTCAAACTAACCAGGGCTAGCTACCCTCCATCTGTTCACGTGGACGCATCGTGTAACGCTGGAGCGATGGCTGACGGTAACGGCCAGGTGGTCTCTGGCTGCTAGGCAGCGCGTGGAAGAGTTAACGTTAAACCGTTTTGGTTACTCACCTCTCTGGTGGTTACGTCCTCTTTCTCGGACACTTTGAACATCAACCGGTCGTTCTCCAATTCCAGCGACCGAACGCGGTCGATATATACGGCCAGCCTGTCGTTAAGGTGCTGCAAATCTTGTTTCTCTTGTAGGCGAGAGATCCGCGTTGGGGAGAGGGGTGTCGAGGCCGCCGTCCGGCCAGCTTCACGGCTTGGGGTAGCGGTCGCCATGACGGTTCTTTCAACAATCCTGAGTTTGCGTCTGCGCTCCGTGAGGAATAAAGATTCACGTATCTACTGCGGTCGTTACACGGGGACGCAAAAGCGGTTGATCTCCTGAACCAGCAATAGGAGGGCAATCAATGAGTCGAGTGCTCATACAGTGTCTCAGAGTAGCGTAAACCGCGCTGAACCACTGATGTGATTCCAAGATGGCCGACCCCTCTATCAAGACCGCGCCAAAAGCAGAGACCGCTTCCTGTCTCGCAATGGATGATGGGAGAATGGGAAAGAGGGAAAAACCCACATGCGTCCAAAGAGTTTTACGGACATTTGGGAAAGGGCATATATTATAAATCTATTGCCTATTCTTGCCAAATTATATATACATAGATTTAAGTTTACAAGCCACATACCCATTTTAGTACTGTTATTTACAACGAGTAGAACTATAGAACTATTAAATGCTGTTCTAACATAAAGGCCATAGTTGCTCGTGATCTTTGTATGCAATTATAATTTGTGCCTTAGTATTCCCTTTTGTATTATTATTTTTCTATTTCTGTCTATATTGTTATCTTCTGCAGTTGCCCCCTTGGCATGTTGGTTTGAATTAATGTATTTTGTTGTTTTTTATTGACAATTTGTGATGTCCAATTTGTAAGAACAACAAAAGAACACACACACACACTTGTGAAGAATCTACAACCACATATAGACCCAAATGCATATACACCATTATCAATCTTTTGCATCCATGAATGGCGGCTGCTACATGTAGAAATCCCTTCATTCAGTTCAGTGTTGTCACTGACTATGTAGTTTAGTTGGTTCACCTAATTTTGCCCAAGATAAGCGTACATATGTATTTCTCTCTTGAAAGACAATGTAAAAAAGGGAACACATAATAAAGAAAATAAGAGCAATGTATTTTTTATTTGGCTATGATAAAAAATAACAGAAAAGACACAGAAAAGTGTTTTTCTATGTGTTGTGTTAAACACTAATTATTTTTGTTGAATATCTTCAGACGTCCTCCATAATTGTTTTTTTGTTATTTTTTCTACATCCAGTCTTTATGCTTGGACCAGTTTGCAACGCAAATAAAACAGTAGTACCTCTCTCCCACCGACAGGGGCACTGCTCTACCGGCGCAGAAGCAGCAGTGTCTTCCGGGTCGAACCTTTCATTACCCCGCCTCTTTGCTCCAGCAGTCCTTCCGGTTTGACCGCCATCATAGACAGCAGGTAAGACTTAAATGTGTAAAAATGTCAGCTAAAAGCCACGGCTAATCTCCGCCATCCGTCCGTTTCTACCGAATTAATTGAAACTACGGCGACCTAATGGCTTCACTTAACGTCCGAGCCCAGTATTATAGGAGAGCAACACGTTTATTAACTGTAAATGTGTAGCCCCGTCAGTGATTGACCAACATCCCTGTTTCTGTTCGTTCAGCGCCCTGAAGCAGCTAATTATTCAGTATTTAACGAGGGTTACATACGATACGATGCACGGAGACTCATAATAACACAAAGCCAGTCCACACATTTAATTTGTACTTAAATATACACTACATATTCTCCCGCTTATGTCACTATTACTGCCGCGCGCTCGATGTAAGCCGGTACCTGGCGCATGTTGTGTTGTATGGAGCAGAAGGTTGAACACCAGTTTTGCTCCGTTCGGCTTCGTACAGTGATACTGTTGTGCTGCTGTTGACCGTCGTAAACGAGGAGGGTGCTGCTGGGTGCCATTGCAACGTGTCCGTGCCCAAGCAGCCACTTGTTTCCGTCTGTCCTCATGCTTGTGTGCTCTCTCCTGCAGACATGGCTATTCGCTACCCGATGGCCGTTGGCCTTAACAAAGGCCACCCAGTCACCAAGAACGTGACTGCTCCCAAACACAGCCGCCGGCGTGGGGTGAGTCTCTCTGTGCTGTGGACGCTCGTGAGGGCTCAACTGTAAGCCACTGGTCACCTTGTTCAGGGTTGCTTAACACCAGGAAGAATAGCGTTCAGATGCCACACAGGACACCATGGTGTTTTGCAGTGTGTGCATACAAACAAGGGATATGTGGTTATGATTAGACACTGAATGTTTCACAGCTTAACTTCACGTCAGTTTATATTGTAGAGACAGTTCACAGGAACATCTTAAGCTGTGTTCAAACTATCACCTACTAAACGTCCCTGTCTTGACAGATTTTCAAGTTTCCAATAAAAAGTCATGTACTGAAATCTTGTACCATTTTCAGTTGATCTAATGTTAAACCAAACGTTTTACCTCTTAACTGAATATTGTTTTATTATACATTTTAGCTTTGCCGTTACCAGTCGGTAAAAGCAAAGCTAGGTGAATCAGCCATTTGCACCCCGTATCCTCGTTCCGTCTAACTCATATCCTTGTTTTAAACACTGGGTGCTGCTGGTTTTATGGGGATATTAACTTGTTCCAATATTGGCAAAATTACCACCAATATTTTCAGTTGTAGTTTGATATGCACTTTAGAGTATAAAAGATTGTCACCCAAGTGCAACTAAAGTGTTCTTCCTGCTTTCTGTCACTTTCCTATAGTAATTAGACATGTAAAAGACTATAGATATAGATATATCCATGATATTGAATGTGTAGATTCTTTGAAATGTAGAAATTATGTACTGACAAAATTTGCAGCAAAAAGACCTGAATGTGCCTCTCGCGTCCGAACCAGGACACAGATATTACATGTTGGTTGAGTCACCGTTGAATTGCTTGCTGACTCATTAAATAGCACTTGGAACTGGCTAAAAGCAGGATGACCAAAACATCTGATTGGTTTGAGCAAAACTTGTTGCATTGTCATGTGTCAGTTTGTTGCCTCCAAAATTATTTGCATTAATTTAGGGATCCATATTACCCACTACGTGTCCCCTAAAGCTGTCGCTCACCGGCTTGATGTACAATGTTTGATGGGTCAAATAAAGTTGGCAGTGTTGCCCAATTAATTTCCTCTGTAGGGAGTCGGTAAGGAAGTGGAGCATGTTAACGCTGATTTTTCTTTTTTTCACAGCGTCTGACCAAACACAGCAAATTTGTTCGGGACATGATCCGCGAAGTGTGCGGCTTTGCTCCGTATGAGAGGCGTGCCATGGAGCTGCTGAAGGTGTCAAAGGACAAGAGAGCCCTCAAGTTTATCAAGAAGAGGGTAAGTTAGGGTTCTGGTTGTGTTCTCTAGTGACCAAGCGTTATGTAGAGCAATGTGCACACAGCTTTATACATCTACTGCAGAGAGTTTACTTTTATTTCACACTGTTGTAGTGAGTCGTGTGTGTGAGAGGGCGAGGATACTTAAGTCAGTCTAACGATGTTGTATTTCCTCCTCAGATTGGCACTCACATTCGCGCCAAGAGAAAGAGAGAGGAGCTGAGCAACGTGCTGGCAGCAATGAGGAAAGCTGCGGCCAAGAAGGACTAATCTGTCACTTAATAAAACGTTTGCTAAACTACAACATCCAGACTGCTGGTCCGTTTGTCTTATCCGTGTTCTATGTTGTGCTTTCTTTTTGGGTAAACATCATTAAACATTCAACCTAGCAACATGGCGCACTGCAACTCACTTGTGGCGTTAGTTAGGGGTTTAAGATATCCTTGATGCACTTGAGTTTTCCAATATTATGTTTTGTTCTCGCACTATTTTTTTTAAAATAGTTTACATGCAAAGATTGGTGCCAGAAGGCGGCTCATGCTGAACTAAGGTAGTGTTTGATGATGGAGTGGTAAATGCAGATCTCATTGTTCTAATTATGTGAACAAGTAAAGAGTTTTCACTCTGATCTGATGCACATGGTGGTGGTGTTCACACAATAGTTTTATTAAAATTAGATTTAAAGAATCAATTTATGGACAGTAACAGTTTATTTGAACGTTAATTTACTCCCAACTTGTAGAAACCGTTATTGTCCATCTGATCAGACCGACTGCACCTGTTGGATTCCTTTGTATTTACTCCGCAACATGCAGTCAAAGTCTTAAGTACATGTTTTATTCATTGTGATAATTAATTTATGGGACCCCAATTCCACCAGTAAAAGATGAAAATGAAGCTGTAATATAAATATGCCTATGGTAAGTCAACTTTATGAGAACAAGTCATAAATGAGAGAGAAAGTCCAAATCATCAGACATAATTATGAGAAGTCGTAAATATGAGGTGTTGTGAGTACACTGAAGACTACTTTAAACGTGGCTGTGATTCACACAGGATTTTACAAAGCAAACACACCCTGAAAGGGTTCGAAGCAGAAGCAGCTTTTGCGCGGAAAGAATAAAAGCGATACAGAAAAGCACGTGTTTGTTACTTCCAGACTAGATTACTGCAATTCCTTATCAGGCTTCTCTAATAAATCTCTTAAATCCCTCCAGTTGATCCAGAATGCTGCAGCTCGTGTACTCACAAAAACTAAGAAAAGAGATCACATTACTCCTGTATTAGCTGCTCTGCACTGGCTTCCTGTAAAATCAAGAATCACATTTAAAATGCTTCTCCTCACCTACAAAGCCTTGATTGGTGATGCACCATCATATCTTAAGGAGCTTGTGGTACCATATTGCCCCACTAGAGAGCTGCGCTCACTAAATGCGGGGCTACTTGTGGTTCCTAGAGTCCTAAAAAGTAGGATGGGAGCCAGAGCCTTCAGTTATCAAGCTCCTCTTTTATGGAACCAGCTTCCACTTTCAGTCCGGGAGGCAGACACAGTCACCTCATTTAAGAGTAGACTTAAGACTTTCCTCTTTAATAATGCTTATAGTTAGGGCTGAATCAGGTTTGCCCTGGTCCAGCCCCTTGATATGCTGCTATAGGTTTATAGGCTGCTGGGGGACGTTTTAGGATACATTGAGGTCCTCTCTCCTCTTCTCTCTCTCCTTATGGATAAATTCACATCTCTTCATTGCACATTACTAACTCTACTTCTTCCATGGGGTCTTTGTGCCTTCTCGCCTCATAGGGTTGATCTGATAAATAGGATTTAAATCTGATAAATAGGATTCAAACCAACTTAGTGCGGTTCCTGAAATGCCCATCGACTGATCCAGTCTCTGTAATAGGATGTAATGATCAATGGTGTCGAATGCAGCACTAAGGTCTAACAAAACAAGTACAGAGATGAGTCCTTTATCAGCACTAAGGTCTAACAAGACAAGTACAGAGATGAGTCCTTTATCAGCACTAAGGTCTAACAAGACAAGTACAGAGATGAGTCCTTTATCAGCACTAAGGTCTAACAAGACAAGTACAGAGATGAGTCCTTTATCAGCACTAAGGTCTAACAAAACAAGTACAGAGATGAGTCCTTTATCAGCACTAAGAGAGGAGTCCTTTATCAGCACTAAGGTCTAACAAGACCAGTACAGAGATGAGTCCTTTATCAGCACTAAGGTCAAACAAGACAAGTACAGAGATGAGTCCTTTATCAGCACTAAGAGAGGAGTCCTTTATCAGCACTAAGGTCTAACAAGACAAGTACAGAGATGAGTCCTTTATCAGCACTAAGAGAGGAGTCCTTTATCAGCACTAAGGTCTAACAAGACCAGTACAGAGATGAGTCCTTTATCAGCACTAAGGTCAAACAAGACAAGTACAGAGATGAGTCCTTTATCAGCACTAAGGTCTAACAAGACAAGTACAGAGATGAGTCCTTTATCAGCACTAAGGTCTAACAAAACAAGTACAGAGATGAGTCATTTATCAGCACTAAGGTCTAACAAGACCAGTACAGAGATGAGTCATTTATCAGGACTACGGTCTAACAAGACCAGTATGGAGATGAGTCCTTTATCAGCACTAAGGTCTAACAAAACAAGTACAGAGATTAGTCCTTTATCAGCACTAAGGTCTAACAAGACCAGTACAGAGATGAGTCTTTTATCAGCACTAAGGTCTAACAAGACCAGTACAGAGATGAGTCCTTTATCAGCACTAAGGTCTAACAAGACCAGTACAGAGATGAGTCCTTTATCTGATGCAATTAGCAGGTAATTTGTAATTTTCACCAGTGCTGTCTCTGTGCTGTGGTGTTTTCTAAATCCTGACTGAAACTCCTCAAATAGACTATTATGATGTAGTTATGATGTTACGATCTAACATTTACAAAAGTCACTGATAATAGTTACCTTATTTAGCATTGCATATCGTTTGCATGGTTAGACCGGCGAGGGGATGAAGGGACCCGTGAAGACAGCGCAGGTGATAGGAAGAAGAAGAGAGAGAAAAAAAAGGAGACAGCGCCACTCATCATTTTACATTTTTATCTCATAATTCTGACTTTTTCTTTTGTTATGACTTACCATGATGATATTGTCATTATCACGACTGAATTTTCATCCTATTTTTTCTCTTTTACAGGCGGAATGGCCTTCAATATCCATCAGCTGCATAAGTGTCTACAGTCTTGCTTATCTGTCACATAGTAGAGTCCCAGTGAACCACGGACTGCACTGCCCCCTCTGGCTACTGGCACAACAGCATCTATGTGTACACGTGGTGTCCTGAGTTCACCCATCTTCAGTAGAAGTTAGAGCTGGAGAGCTGGCCCCGTCAGGGCATGGCACTCCCAGAAAACTGTTTTGGCCGTTGCTGGATCACAATAGGTGTCATTACCTGTTTGAAGCCACTCCTTTAGAGAGACGTTTGAGCTATACTCTCACTTCTTTTCAACGACAGTATAAAGTAATACCAACTAACTGTTGGCACACACATATTGTGTTCCTTCCATGTACACAATTTAAAACAAACAGGCACAAACAACAGGAGGTTGTCTGGTAGTTAGTCGGAACTGACTAAAGCAAGAATTAGATAACAGTTGAGGGTAAAAGTCAAATGCTCAAATGTAGAAACAATAACATTGATGACAAGATGGTTCTGTTACAAAGCAACCTTCAAATGGATTGGAAAGTTATCTAGTTATCAATTTACAGAGCTGGATGAGGGGAATCCAAGTGAAGCGACAGCGCAAGTTCATACAGGAAGACCCCCCTCAAGCCCGCCATTTATTCCTCATTCGTCTGCCAAACATTTCTCACACATGCTCACTCATTGTTTACTCGCTGTCATCGTTCGGTGCCGCCAATCACACCAGGTTGCTGTTACGCACCCCTCCACCTCCCCATCTCCATCAGCTTCATCAACTCATCATTCTATCAGCTCATCATCACCACCACCACCACCATCATCATCATCACCACCACCAGGTCTGGACTCCACGGGGGGTCTATCTTGTTGTTGATCGGGGCAGTCGGCCCTCAATGACAAATCTCCCCATAGAGTCCACGCGCCAAAGACTCTGAGACTTTATTATTTCATATCATCTGTTAATAAACATGATCCTTGAACCAGTATTTTCTGCCAAAACTAGACCCAACCGTGATACATAATGAACCAGCACCATTTTTGACCAAGCCTGACCGGAGCCTGAACCTGGCGAGTTTCCTTTAGAGCCAAAGGCTGCTCTGCACAATCCATCATGTGCAGCCACAACAGACATGGAGCATTTCTTACATTTACAGTTAACAAGGTTGAACAAATATTTCTTAAGTCTGCTAATCCCAGTGGCTTTGGTTAATAGAGGATCATCACTCCTGCCATGTAACTCTACTCTATTGTTACGTCTTCTTTTTATTGTCTGTTTTGATACATTACTTTGTTTTCATGACTTGTATGTGAATTTTATTTAAGAAGTCCAGGGTTTTTAATTTGGGAAAAAGTACATTTTCACATGCAGTTTACATCTGTCCAAATTGTAATTGCTTCATCATTTTATCCTATTTGTGTAACATTGTCCCAACTAGCATATGGATTCTTGAGTTATGGTATCAAGTGAGGTCACAGTGACCTTTGACCACCACATTGTAATCAGTTGATCCTCGAGTCCAAGTGGACGTTTGTGCCAAATTTGAAGAAATTCCCTCCAGGAGTTCCTGAAGTATCGAGAATGGACCGGACATATAAGTACTGTTTCATAACTGTCAGTTGTTGGTTCGAGTCCCAGCACGCCATGCCACTCTGTGCAAGCACAGCAAGTCTGCAGGATGGTAACAGACACCAACAACATGCATGCCTTATGGGCATAGTAGTTGTAATGGAAAACAGATCCACATGGATGCTTCCCCCAACCTGCACCGCTGTGCACCGTCCTCCAGTGCTGCTACGGAGGTTTTCTACAAGGCCTTCTTGATTGTCTTCTTGACCTCTGGACGATTATGTGTTGGCATAACAGTATTACATCTGTTTGCCAAACACACTGCAGGACTATGCTAACAGCTAGTTAGCTCTCCTCCTACTGACGTGCTTTACGGGAGTCAACGATGGTGTACAGTCAAATATGTGTGAATCACTGCAACCACCGCATGCATTCATAAATGAGCACAACAACATTATCATTATTACTATAGACTTGTCCTTTAACTCCCACGTTAAGCAATTCAAGGAGTGCATTTTTTCATCTACGTAACATTTCAAAAATCAGGCACATCTTGTTCACGCGTCTGTTACTTCCAAACTAGATTACTGCAACTCCTTATTATCAGGCTGCTCTAATAAGTCTCTTAAATCCCTCCAGTTGATCCAGAATGCTGCAGCTCGTGTACTCACAAAAACCAAGAAAAGAGATCACATGACTCCTGTATTAGCTGCTCTGCACTGGCTCCCTGTAAAATCAAGAATCACATTTAAAATTCTTCTCCTCACCTACAAAGCCTTGATTGGTGATGCACCATCATATCTTAAGGAGCTTGTAGTACCATATTGCCCCACTAGAGAGCTGCGCTCACTAAATGCAGGGCTACTCGTGGTTCCTAGAGTCCTAAAAAGTAGGATGGGAGCCAGAGCCTTCAGTTATCAAGCTCCTCTTTTATGGAACCAGCTTCCACTTTCAGTCCGGGAGGCAGACACAGTCACCTCATTTAAGAGTAGACTTAAGACTTTCCTCTTTAATAGTGCTTATAGTTAGGGCTGAATCAGGTTTGCCCTGGTCGAGCCCCTTGATATGCTGCTATAGGCTTATAGGCTGCTGGGGGATGTTTTAGGATACACTGAGCCCCTATCTCATCTTCTCTCTCTCCTTATGGATGAATTTACATCTCTCCATTGCACCTTATTAACTCTGCTTCCTCCCCGGAGTCGTTGTGACTTCACGTCTCATAGGGTCCATTGGACCTGGAGGTGTCTGATGCCTGGTGAGCCGGCCTCCCGCGTTGGCCCTGCTGATGCGCCTCCTCTCTACCTCCTACATTGTCATATTCATGTAATGTGTTTATGTAACTTTGTAATGCTGTTCATTCTGTACACATGACATCTATTCATCTGTCCATCCTGGGAGAGGGATCCTCCACTGTTGCTCTCCTGAAGGTTTCTTCCCTTTTTTCCCTGTCAAAGGTTATTTTTGGGGAGTTTTTCCTGATCCGATGTGAGGTCAAAGGTCAGGGATGTCGTATGTGTACAGATTGTAAAGCCCTCTGAGGCAAATTTGTAATTTGTGATATTGGGCTATACAAAATAAACTTAATTGAATTGAATTGAATTATTATTCTATTATATCCACTGCTGTTATTTTTAGTAGTTGTAATTTTTTTCATCATGCCTATACCACTCATATTGTGCTGTAACTCTGTTATGTTGTTCCTTCTGGTCACATGACATCTATTGTACTTCTGTCTGATCCTCCTCTGTTCAATTTTCAATTCAGTTTATTTTGTATAGCCCAATATCACAAATTACAAATTTGCCTCAGAGGGCTTTACAATCTGTACACATACGACATCCCTGTCCCAGGACCTCACATCGAATCAGGAAAAACTCCCCAAAAATAACCTTTCACAGGGAAAAAAAGGGAAGAAACCTTCAGGAGAGCAACAGAGGAGGATCCCTCTCCCCGGATGGACAGAAGCAATAGATGTCATGTGTACAGAATGAACAGCATTTACAAAGTTACATAAACACATTACATGAATATGACAATGTATGAATGGAACTCCAATCCATGAAACAGAAGGAGGTAGAGAGGAGGGGGCGGGGCATCAGCAGGGCCAAGGTGGGAGGCCGGCTCACCAGGCATCAGACACCTCCAGGTCCAATGGACCCTATGAGACGTGAAGTCACAACGACTCCGGGGAGGAAGCAGAGTTAATAAGGTGCAATGGAGAGATGTAAATGTATCCATAAGGAGAGAGAGAAGAGGAGAGAGGTGCTCAGTGTATCCTAAAACATCCCCCAGCAGCCTATAAGCCTATAGCAGCATATCAAGGGGCTGGACCAGGGCAAACCTGATTCAGCCCTAACTATAAGCACTATCAAACAGGAAAGTCTTAAGTCTATTCTTGAATGAGGTGACTGTGTCTGCCTCCCGGACTGAAAGTGGAAGCTGGTTCCATAAAAGAGGAGCTTGATAACTGAAGGCTCTTGCTCCTATCCTACTTTTTAGGACTCTAGGAACCACAAGTAGCCCCGCATTTAGTGAGCGCAGCTCTCTAGTGGGGCAATATGGTACTACAAGCTCCTTAAGATATGACGGTGCATCACCAATCAAGGCTTTGTAGGTGAGGAGAAGAATTTTAAATGTGATTCTTGATTTTACAGGGAGCCAGTGCAGCGCAGCTAATACAGGAGTAATGTGATCTCTTTTCTTAGTTTTTGTAAGTACACGAGCTGCAGCATTCTGGATCAACTGGAGGGATTTAAGAGACTTATTAGGGCAGCCTGATAATAAGGAGTTGCAGTAATCTAGTCTGGAAGTAACAAACGCGTGAACCAGCTTTTCTGCATCTTTTTGAGACAAGATGTGCCTGATTTTTGAAATGTTACGTAGATGAAAAAATGCAATCCTTGAGATTTGCTTAACGTGGGAGTTAAAGGACAAGTCTCGGTCAAAGATAACGCCGAGATTCTTTACAGTGGTGTTGGATGCGAGGGAAATGCCATCTACAGAAACCACATCACCAGATAATTGATCTCTGAGGTGTTCAGGGCCCAGTAAAATAACTTCAGTTTTGTCTGAGTTTAACATCAGGAAGTTGCAGGTCATCCATGTTTTTATGTCTTTAAGACATTCTTGAATTTTAGCGAGCTGGTTGGTCTCCTCTGGTTTGATCGATAGATATAATTGAGTATCGTCTGCATAGCAATGAAAGTTTATGCAGTGTTTCCTGATAATGTTGCCCAATGGAAGCATATATAAGGTAAATAAAATTGGTCCAAGCACAGAACCTTGTGGAACTCCGTGATTAACGTTGGTGGTCATTGAGGCTTCATCGTTTACAAATACAAATTGAGATCGATCTGATAAATAGGATTTAAACCAACTTAGTGCGGTACCTGAAATGCCAATCGACTGATCCAGTCTCTGTAATAGGATGTCATGATCAATGGTGTCGAACGCAGCACTAAGGTCTAATAATACCAGTACGGAGATGAGTCCTTTATCTGATGCAATTAGGAGGTCATTTGTAATTTTCACCAGTGCTGTCTCTGTGCTGTGGTGTTTTCTAAATCCTGACTGAAACTCCTCAAATAAACTATTCTGATGTAGGAAGCCGCACAACTGATTTGCGACTACTTTCTCAAGGATCTTAGAGAGGTTAGAGATTGGTCTGTAGTTAGCCAACACCTCTGGATTAAGAGTGGGCTTTTTCAGGAGAGGTTTAATTACAGCTACTTTGAAGGAATGTGGTACATGGCCTGTTAGCAAAGACACATTAACAATATCCAGCAGAGAGGTGCCAATTAAAGGCAACACGTCTTTAAGCAGCCTCGTTGGGATGGGGTCTAAGAGACAGGTAGACGGTTTAGAAGTAGAAACCATTGAGGACAATTGGTCTAGGTTAATGGGAGAAAAGCTATCCAAATATACACCAGGGCATACAGCCGTTTCCAAGGCCACTCCTCTTGATGACAGATCGGTAGTAGTTAAGGACAAGAGAGCATCAATCTTGCCTCTAATAGTTAAAATCTTTTCATTGAAGAAGTTCATGAAGTCATTACTACTGAGGTCTATAGGAATACACGGCTCCACAGAGCTGTGACTCTCTGTCAGCCTGGCTACAGTGCTAAAGAGAACCCTGGGGTTGTTCTTATTTTTCTCTATTACTGATGAGTAATAGGCTGCTCTGGCATTACGGAGAGCCTTTTTATATGTTTTAAGACTATCTCGCCAAACTAAGCATGATTCTTCCAGATTGGTGGAACGCCATATGCTTTCAAGCTTTCGTGAAGTTTGCTTTAGGTCGCGGGTCTGAGGGTTATACCAGGGAGCAAACCTCCTTTGCCTCACTGTCTTTTTCTTCAGTGGGGCTATCAAGTCTAGGGTCATTCTCAGTGAGCCTGTAGCACTATCGACAATATGATCAATCTGGGACGGACTAAAGTTAGCACAGGAGTCCTCCGTCACATTGAGACGTGGTATTGAATCAAATGCAGAAGGAATCGCTTCTATAAATTTAGCTACAGCACTGTCAGTTAGACATCTGGTGTAGAAACTTTTGACTAACGGTGTATACTCCGGGAGTATGAACTCAAAAGTTATGAGGTAATGGTCTGACAGAAGAGGGTTCTGTGGGAAGACCTCCAAATGCTCAATGTCAATGCCATATGTAAGAACAAGGTCGAGGGTGTGGCCAAAGCAGTGAGTGGGTTTCTGTACTCTCTGACAGAAGCCAATCGAGTCCAACAATGAGATAAATGCAGTACTAAGGCAATCATTGTCAATATCCACATGAATATTAAAATCTCCTACAATAATAACCTTATCAGTTTTAAGGACTAAACTTGATAAACACTCAGAAAATTCAGATATAAATTCTGAATATGGACCTGGTGGCCGGTACAGTATAACAAATAGAATTGGCTGTAATGTTTTACAGGTTGGATGTGAAAGACTAAGAACAAGGCTTTCAAATGAGTTGTAGTTTAGTTTAGGTTTAGGATTCATTAATAGGCTTGAGTCAAAGATGGCTGCTATTCCACCTCCTCGGCCGGTGCCTCGAGGAATGTGAGTATTAATATGACTTGGAGGAGTTGATTCATTTAGGTTGACATATTCTTCATGCCTCAGCCAGGTTTCAGTAAGACACAATAAATCAATGTGATTGTCTGATATTAAATCATTTACTAATACAGCTTTAGATGACAGAGATCTAATATTTAGGAGTCCACATTTAATTATCTTCTTTTGTTGCACTGTGGCAGTAGTGATGTTAACCTTTATGAGGTTATTTTGTATGACTCCTCTTCTGGTTACTTTTGATTTAATTAATTTAAGTGGCCGTGGGACAGACAGTCTCTATAGAGTTAAGGTTAAGGGTGGGTAACTGCTCGAATGGAAGTGCAGAGAAGGGTGGAAGACTACAACTCTGCTTCTGCTTCCTGATCTGAACTCTGGGTCATGGATTAAGTCCGCTAATCAACTTCGCCATGTTCGCAGAAATGAGACGCGCTCCATCCCAAGTGGGATGAATGCCGTCTCGACTCATCAGATCAGGCTTTCCCCAGAAAGTCTGCCAGTTATCTATGTAGCCCAGATTGTTTGCTGGGCACCACCTGGACAACCAGCGGTTGAATGATGACATGCGGCTATACATGTCATCATTGATCAGATTAGGGAGAGGGCCAGAGAAAACTACGGTGTCCGACATTGTCTTGGCATAACCACACACCGATTCCACATTAATTTTAGTGACCTCCGACCGCCGCAGTCGGGAGTCATTACCGCCGGCGTGTATTATAATCTTACTGTAACTACGCTCATCTTTAGCCAGCAGTTTTAAACAAGATTCAATGTCGCCTGCTCTGGCCCCCGGGATGCATATGACTTTGGTCCCTGGCTTCCCTATCTTCACGTTTCTGATTATGGAGCTACCTATAACCAGAGTGGGTTTCTCAGCGGGTGCGTCGCTGAGTGGGGAAAACTGGTTCGAAACGTGAAGAGGTTGGTGGTGCTCAGTGAGCTTCTGTTTAGACTTAAAACCCCTTCCAACAGTCACCCAGCCATCCGGCTGCTCGGGGGCTGCCGGGGGACAGCTAACAGAGGCTAAAGCTAAAGGCCCCGCGCCGGCTATGGGGGGTGGCGAGCTAACTAGCGTAACTGTCTGAGCTTCGATGGTGCGGAGCCGTGCATCTAACCCACTTAGAACTGCCTCCAACCAGCAAATGAACTACACTTGTTGCATGTACCGTTATCATTAAGGGAGGCAGAGGAATAGCTATACATGAGACACTCTGAGCAAGAGGGAGGGGGAGGGGGAGAAGAAAACATCGCGAGCTGCTAAGCTGGCAACCGGAAGTGATACAATACGCTTACCGGAAGAGAGAGAGCGATGCGTTCAGGAACCTCAAGGAAGGAAGGCAGCAAAAAAACTCTGTTGCTCTCACAAAGGTTTCTTGCCCTTTTCTCCCCGTTATCAGTGGTTTTGGGGAGTTTTTTCCTGAACTGATGTGAGGTCCCGGGACAGAAGAGTGTGTGTACAGATTGTAAAGATAGCTAAGATGACTCCAATCAACACAATCTCACAACTGTCAACACTTCCTCAGCTCACTAATTCGCTAGCGATCTATCTATTACACTAATTGTCTCATTTTCCAACGTTAGCTGAACATACACCATGTATAGCTACATTAGAAGATCAGACACCTGTCTCCCCCTCCCCCGCCAGAGATATACTCCAATCCGGTGTTGGTCTTCGTCACCACCGTTGTTTGTTGCGGGAGTAGCAGGTGATTCCATTTCTGCTTCCATCATGAAATCAGTCATCTACTCATGTAGTCGCTCGCTGATTAACCAATGATTTAACGTGCAAGCTAGCACCACTGATTCACCAAACCTGCTTGCTTGGAGTCTGTGTTCCACCGCAGTCCCCGACGTTGGTCTCATGATTCATTCATCTCTAAAGATAGATTTGATTTTGTAGCAAGTAACCAAGGTTTCAGGGGAAATGTATCGGAGTCAAAGTATCAGTTTTTTTTGCAAAATGTAGTGAAGTAAAAGTGAAAGTCAACAGAAATATAAATAGTAAAGTACAGATATATATATATATATATATATATATATTTAAAAAAACTACTTAAGTACAGTAATAATAATAATACATTTATTTATATAGCACCTTTAAAAACAGAGTTTACAAAGTGCTCTACATAGCAAGGTAAAAACATAGCATCAGAAAATACATGAGGCAAAGGAGACAATGCCATATAGGCAATGAACACAATAGAGCAATAGAAAATTACAAATACAAAATAAAGCAGAACAGACAAACTAAAATAGGGGAAACTGCATAAAAGGACGACATCACTTAAAAGCAGTTCTATAAAAATGGGTTTTAAGAAGTGATTTAAAAGAAGTTACTGATTCTGCTAGTCTTATCCCCTGAGGTAGGTCGTTCCAAAGTCGAGGGGCTCTGATGGCAAAAGCACGGTCACCCTTTGATTTAAGCCTTGACTTTGGAACGGCCAGAAGGGCCTTGAAGGGTCTTGAAGGGCCTTGAGGGGCCCCACCGGAGGATCTAAGGCTGCGAGCTGAAATGAAGCTGTAATGAAGTATTTCTACTTTGTTACTATACACCACTGGATGTTGGGCTATACAAAATAAATTGAATCAAATTGAAAGATTAGGCAGATTAGTCGTGGACAGACGGACACAGAGATGCACTCACTCACACACACAGGAACAAATATATAATCTCCTGGCCGAGATAATAACATTGGTGTCCATCAACGGCACACTCAGATGTAGTCTGCATACGTGCTTAGATTTGTTTTGTCATTTGTAGTGTAAACCTATTTAAAATTTAGCTGTGCATTTGGGGCCCAGATGTAAAAATGAAAATTAGTACACATATTAGTCAGAGATACTTGTGTCAAAGACTTATCCATTTGTATCAAATGTCTGTACAGTTAGATTAAACAGAAGCTCTCAAAGAATCCCAAGCAGCACGCGGGAACATCACACCAAGATGTCTTTCTATTCCTTTAAAGTTTAAACCTTGTAGCAATCTTCAGTTGATGGATGTTATAAGCATTTTCTACAAAGATATTTCATCAAGATGTTAAAAAGATGACCAAAAAAAGAAAATGTTATTTGTGGGATAAAGATAAATGATCAAATGTATGCCACAATACAAAAACAATGGGGAAATGAAGGATCTGAAAAATGTCATGTGCTTGTAAAATTCCATTTAATTTAATTGTATTAAGTAACTTGTAGTAAGGGGGGGACATTTTTTTATGTTTAAATCAACTTATTGGAAGTTAATGTATAAACCAAAAAAACTAAACGTTTTCACTCCAAGCCAACTCAAATGGAGTTATATAAATGTATACTTTCAAAGAGGATGCAATATTCTAATATGAAAAACAGATGGCCACCGGTCACTCTTTCCTTGGTCTCACTTGGTCTCACTTCACGGATGGATGTGGGTGGTGCTGGCTGCACTGCAACGTGCCTGCTGTTATGTCAGAGTTGGAGATGCTTTCACTACACGTGACGTTTAGAGGAGCGGAACAATCCTGAACTCTGCCTCTCATGAAATTGTCCTTTACAATTTAAGGCCAACGCCCGGTGATCCAACGCAGGCGTTACTTTCCCACATGACGTCTGGCTGGCTGTACACCATGACCCTGTGGCACAGTGAAGCACATGCAGTACAGGTGACCGATGTCCTGACAGGTTGTTGATGATAGGTGTTGGCACCACTATGGAAGCCTGGGAGAACAAAACTAACCAATCTGGTTGTTTTCTCTACTGTTTACGGGAAAAAAAGTTTTATTAATCCAAAACAAGTTTGGCAGGTTCATTGTTCAGGATCACGTGTGTGTGGTGGTAACACTCACCCACTCCCCCACATTTCTCTTCTGGTTGAGTTAGAATTTCACTGTGCACTGAAAACACAGGGCACATACAAGTTATGTAAATTGAATCTGTTCTGGAAGAAAACATGAATGGTTTATTTATATTGTGAGAACCGGTGCGAATAAACACAGATGACGATGAGGTAGGGGATGGTCTATTGTACTTATTATTATTCCGCTGTTTAACCAGTGAAGAAGGTGTGGTACGTTTAGGAGGTGCTAGGTATATGTAGATAGCTGCGGAGAGACGTCTTATCAAAATTCACAAGAATTGGAAGGCCTGCAATTTAATGTGAATTCATCCTAAGACGAAGGGTTAATACTTTTCCTTAGGTACAGGTCACAGGGGAGATAGCTCTGTATGACTAGGCAATAAACAGGCACACATGTAGCTGGGTGTAAGAAGGGCCTAGGGGCCTGATGGTAAAGCGGGCTCGGTGCATTTCAATATAAGAAAGAATCTCCTGTTGGTGGTGTGTTTTACAACTTTGCCCTCTTGATGACTGCAAACATATACGCATCTCACGCGCAGCAGAACAAAGACGGGTTTATGCCTCTACTGTTTGCTACATTATCGATTATCCATCTGTAAAATGTATGTTTCATTTTTCATAATAAAACTATCTAGGACTAAGGTGGTTTAGCGCTGCAGACAGCATAACAGGAGCAGCTATGAACTTTGTATATGAGTACCTATATAGTGTGTTTACTCTACAATATAATCTATGTTTGATGTATGTAACTGATATAATCTGTATTACAATGTCATTCTTTTTTACACTGCTTTATCATAAAGTCTTGTATTAATGTGTACTGAGAGGTCACTGTAAAGTAGCCTCAATTGTCTTGAGCTATATGAACAGGTGTTGCCAACTGAAGTCCTGAGTATAACTTGATATTAAACAATTCTAGAAAGTTAAGGAGCTTCTCTCAATGGTTAAGAAGGGGGAGATAGATCCCCTTAGCCCGAGGCCACTGCCTGTGGAGGGGCAGTAAGAAAGCCCTGCTTGTCCCCTGGACGAGTGTCCGTGGTGGAGAGTTGCTGTGAGCAACCGGGTATACATGTCTCAAGAAAGAAGGACCGAGGTCTTCCAATTGAGCCTTCTAGACAGATACGGACGGTCAGATATTGATTTGTCAAATCTCCGCACTTTGTGGCAAAACACTTTGCTCATTAGCTCGAGTCTTGCTTATTTACGGGTTGCGAACTATTTAGCTGTTAACCCTTTTTAAATATTGTGTTAAATAAATATCGACTGCATTGCAGTTTAACTAAATAAGTCGTTTTTGAGCCTTTTCTAAGCCATCAATCACGACGTCATCATCATCCAGCCCCTTAGGTGAGTTGGGCTACATCCCCCACTACACACACTGATATAGACACACTTATTCCCTACACACATTGGCTTTGATAAGGAGAGAAATACTACTGGGAGACCCCTGGCTTCTAGCCGGACTTCTTTTTGTCTACAGGCTGGGAGAGAGATTCATAGCTGTTAAATCTCCGTGCAGGGTTTGTCACAAATTATTTAAGTCTGAGTGTTTAAAACCGACCGCTATCCGAGCTTTATAGCGCGCTATAAATAAATAGACGACGGTGTACACTTTATTGGGTTGGGTTAAAATATTTCTGAGGGCCACTGGTCAGCCAAGCCGGCTTCCCCGTGGACCCGTGCTCTCTCCGCTGTGCCTGCGCGTCGCCAACGTGTTATAGCCAGTTTCTGCACAGAGACACTTCTGCCTTTAAAGCACATTCCTAAAGTAAACCACAAGCCTCCACAAAGTAAAATAAGTTGATCCTTTTCCCCCTCCCAGTGCTTTAATTGAAAGTTTGTTTAATAATATTTTAGCTTCCATAAGCTTTTAGCTTCCGTGTATTCCTATAGACCTCAGTAGTAATGACTTCATGAACTTCTTTAATGAAAAGATTTTAACTATTAGAGGCAAGATTGATGATCTCTTGCCCTCATCCAGTGCCAATCTGTCCAATCTGGCCTTGGAAACGGCTGTATGCTCTGGTGTATATTTGGATATCTTTTCTCCCATTAACCTAGACCAATTGTCCTCAATGGTTTCTACTTCTAAACCGTCTACCTGTCTCTTAGACCCCATCCCAACGAGGCTGCTTAAAGACGTGTTGCCTTTAATTGGCACCTCTCTGCTGGATATTGTTAATGTGTCTTTGCTAACAGGGCATGTACCACATTCCTTCAAAGTAGCTGTAATTAAACCTCTCCTGAAAAAGCCCACTCTTAATCCAGAGGTGTTGGCTAACTACAGACCGATCTCTAACCTTCCCTTCCTCTCTAAGATCCTTGAGAAAGTAGTCGCAAATCAGTTGTGTGACCTTTTTACATCATAATAGTTTATTTGAGGAATTTCAGTCAGGATTTAGCAATCACACAGCACTGGTGAAAATTATAAATGACCTCCTAATTGCATCAGATAAATGACTCCTCTCTGTACTGGCCTTGTTAGACCTTAGTGCTGATAAAGGACTCATCGCGGGTCTGAGGGTTCTAAAGAACTCATTCCTATACTTGTTTTGTTAGACCTTAGTGCTGATAAAGGACTCATCGCGGGTCTGAGGGTTCTAAAGAACTCATTCCTATACTTGTCTTGTTAGACCTTAGTGCTGATAAAGGACTCATCTCTGTACTTGTCTTGTTAGACCTTAGTGCTGATAAAGGACTCATCTCTGTACTGGTCTTGTTAGACCTTAGTGTTGATAAAGGACTCATCTCTGTACTTGTCTTGTTAGACCTTAGTGCTGATAAAGGACTCATCTCTGTACTTGTCTTGTTAGACCTTAGTGCTGATAAAGGACTCATCTCTGTACTAGAATTATTAGACCTTAGTGCTGCGTTCGACACCATTGATCATGACATCCTATTACAGAGACTGGATCAGTCGATTGGCATTTCAGGTACCGCACTAAGTTGGTTTAAATCCTATTTATCAGATCGATCTCAATTTGTATTTGTAAACGATGAAGCCTCAATGACCACCAACGTTAATCACGGAGTTCCACAAGGTTCTGTGCTTGGATTTTATTGAGCTTATATATGCTCCCTTTGGGCAATATTATCAGGAAACACTGCATAAACTTTCATTGTTATGCAGATGATACTCAATTACATCTATCGATCAAACCAGATGAGAAAATGCAAGCATGTCTTAAAGACATAAAAACATGGATGACCTCCAACTTCTTGATGTTAAACTCAGACAAAACTGAAGTTATTTTACTGGCCCTGAACACCTCAGAGATCAATTATCTGGTGATGTGGTTTCTGTAGATGGCATTGCCTTGGCATCCAACACCACTGTAAAGAATCTCGGCGACGAGGAGATCACGATCAGGTGCGTCTCTTCTCACACCTGATCCCCATGCTCTCCTGAACGAGTGGGTGGAGCCTTCTGGCTGGAACGTAGACTCCAGCCACCACAATTCCCCTCAGGCCCTTACACACTATATAATAAATCACTTGTGAGCAAATCAATCACTCACTGTTGTTTGTTTGATTTATTGGCTACATATTCCTACTTTGTTAGTTAATATTATGCTAAGCCTCTCAGGGCTTCCAGAGACACCTGTACAATAACATGTTCAGCACTGACAGTAATGATTAAAAATGTAATTTACTGCATTCCCCCTTTAAAACACAAATGCATATTACACACAAGGCCCCTCCTTTTCTATTTGGGCTGATCTAGTTACAGCCTCAGATAAATAGCAATATGAGTCAATCTGTCCCTAAACATCGACATGAGTTCTCCAACAACCTTCTGTTTAAAGACCTGTTCATTATGATGTGAACAGTGTGGACTTTGTTTGAGCGGCTGACTTGAGTTCTTACCTTACAGGGCCAGAGGTTTCCATTACTCAGGGGTCATGTTTCAGTCAGGTGAAAACCTGAGCAGAGAAAGGAGGAGGAGGAGGAGGAGGAGGAGGAGGAGGAATGTAGGGGAAACTGCCTGCTAACAGACGAAGGCCACGATGACCTGACAAACCAGAGAAAAAACTCACTGAGGAGTCCCCTCTCTCGCTCTAACTTCCTTATTATCTCCCACACACACACACACACACACATACACACATGCACACGCACACACACACACATACACACACACACACACACACACCATTTTTCACTTTTGTAACTACCAGGTAACCCCAGTTGAATGTATATTTTGTTGCTATAACGTTTGTACTTTTACTTTGGTAAATGAATGATAAAAATGTCTTCTTCAACTTGTAATTGACTATTGGTTCTTTAATTAAAGTCAAAGATCTCAATACTTCTCAATAACAATGCTCCAACTATCACCTACGGAAATCTAGGAAGTCCCTAAATGTCACCCGTCCTGTACCACTGAACAGCTCACAGCTGACTGAGCCCACTGTTGATACCTTTTAGCAGGAGCTCTTTGGGTAAGACTCTCTTATGTTAATTAGGTAAGCACCTACCCCCAACCCATCACGCATTTATAAGCACTGAATAGTTAAAAAGGGCTTGTAATAGTTACACGCCTCCATAACTGCTGCAGCAATTATACATATGAAATAGGATGTCACGAAGAAGCTCACAATGTTTTCTTGGGTTTTGAACACATTAATAAGTAGTTTAAACCCGGCTGTGAATGATTTTAAACAGACAACAAATCAAACCGTGTAATCTTTAGATATTATTAGAGCTAGCGACTTTTATTCTATTTCTTGCTTTTTGACTGTTTTAAATGTTTTAATGAATGTTCTTAATTGTTTTTAAATCATGTTATCTTTTGCATTATGTTTTGATGCTTTTAATGGTTTTATGTGAAGCACTCTGAATTGCCTTGTTGAAATGTGCTATACAAAAAAACTTGCCTTGCCTATGTTCACGGAAGTTATAGTATTTCAATGAATACTTGAATACAAATGTACTTTTAATGTACTGTTATTAACCATTTATCAGGTGTTAATAAAGGGTGTATACATGTTTGGATGTGGCTTAGAGTAAACAGTAATGATGTGTAGTGGCTTGTAGGTGTTTCTTCCACTGTCTCTCAACGTGAGCATGACATGCAGGGAGCGTCACATACTGACTGGATGAGCGTCTCAGTAAACATTGCTCGACATGTCTCAGCCGCTTACTCGTTCAGTTTTGCCTTTGTTTCTCTGATTACTCACGTAGGCAGCAGATAGTTTACCGTGGAACCGGTTTTCACCGCTAAACCACCCACGGAATAAGCAGACTGCACCAACCATGTGAGCACGGAGGAAAACACAGAAGTGCGTTGGATGGTTCGTGGTTACGGCGAGCTGCAACCTGAACCCGTTTCCAACAATACAATTCATCATCGGGCATTTATTCTGGGATATTTGGACACACATTGGTGAAGATATTCATCACCTTCACTTGAATCTGTGTTGATTCTCAGGAACAATTATGTCATCTTACATTTGTAATTGATTCTTCATTATTACGTTAGCAACTATTAAACAATACTTTTTTTTTTCATCACGTTTACGTCACGACGCAGACCGGTTAACACACTAATTACTTCATTTAGGTTTCTGCATTGGGTCAGAGCAAGAGATGTATATCAAGCAGCAGTAGGCCAAGGGCTGGTTGGAGGGTCAAACAAACCAGGTCTTTTACCCAAGAGACCGCTGGTCAAATTGAAAGTAAATGTTGACTTAACTCAATTCAATTCAATTCAGTTTATTTTGTATAGCCCAATATCACAAATTACAAATTTGCCTCAGAGGGCTTTACAATCTGTACACATACGACATCCCTGACCCAGGACCTCACATCGGATCAGGAAAAACTCCCCAAAAATAACCTTTGACAGGGAAAAAAGGGAAGATGCTTGTTATGTAACTTTATGTAAATATTTAATGTTGTTATTTCCAATTGTTACGCTGTTACATGTTACATTGTACGCTGTTACGTAAAAGTACTATGTCAACATTCTTCTGGGGACTGCGTTACTCCAGGTTTTCTGTAACAACAACACTCTTCTGGAACCACTCCAACAAGTCACTGTTTATAAACGATGTATACAATGTAACCTTTATTCATTAAAGCATTTACTGGCGCTTTATAGATCAGTGAAAGAACAAGCATCGTCTTTCTGTTGTTTCTTTTCCACATTAACTGAGGAAAGAAAGCTCAAGGATAGCCAAAACTATTTGTCAGAGAAACAAGGGGAACAGTACATGTATGACCCAAACTGCCATTGTAAACATCCATCACAGTTTACTGAGACAGTTTACTACTTACTTTAGTTGTACACACAGGTGTACAATGAAGGATTATAGGTGACCTTTATGGTAAACTCTTTTTAAGTTTGATCTTTTATTTTTTTTAAATCTTTTCAGGTTTGTTGACTCACAACCGTTTCTTTCTCTTTCATCTTTTTAAAAGGGAATTTCTATAAAACATTGGGAAGTGAAACAAAATGTCTTTGGAAATCTCAAAACAAGTAGGAACAGGCACCAACCACTTTTACAATATCGTCACATGTGCCAATTTGCCAATGGCACCAAAACTCCAATACAGACACAGAAAACAATTTTAATTTTTCTGTCTGTATGACTCACGGACACACCTGCATTCAGCAAAAGAAACAACACCACGCCCTACCTGTCTGTTTATGTCAACTAGTAATGTAAAACATTCCTCTTTTGAATCATGTGTCTTGTTGCCAAAACCCAAGATCAAAGAAATGACCTTTGGTTCTTTTAAATTTCTTTCCTTCTCAGTTCAGACTCTGGCTGTATTATTCCATTATGGTAAAATGATTGCAGAAATCTCCCTACACTGTATATTTCACCTTATATTTAAAAAAGTATATATATTCCAGGTTTCTATTTTAAAACAGCCCACCGAAACTAACATGAAAATCAACCACAGAACACAACTACAGACGTTTTTACAAATCTGGTTAACTTCACTAACTGGTTAGTTGGCATGGCAACCGATCAAACAACAGACACAAGGTTTCTCTTATCGCTGACCATATCAGACAGTATTAGTATTAACTTTCCATGATACTTTCAGCCTCCTAATGGGGGAGGGGTGGGAAAAGATGCATGTACTAGCTCTTGTTTGCCGCAATAAGATAGGAGTTGTACTTTCGGGATTGCTTCATGCTCAAAGACGACCTAGGCAGCTCAAGTTCCCAGAAAACATCGGAACACTCCGCTCATCCCGGACGTGGTGTTAACTTCGGAGTCTACAAAGCAAGTGGTCCTGCTGGAACTTACGGCCTCCTAAAGCCCAAATAATGAAATACGCAGATCTCATGACGGAGTGCTGGAGAAAAGTCTTGAGAACCTGCTGGGAGCCAGTCCAAGTTGGGTGCCGGGGCTTTGCTGGCCATTCACAACAGCAGACGAGCCACCAAGAACATTCTGGAGGCTGCTAACAAGGCCTTGCAGCGGCTGTGGATCCGGAAATGGGATCCGTGGCCACAAGTCAGAGGCTGACCCTCACCGGCTGGGTCACCCAGACGAGGGTATCTGATGATTAAAGACCCCACACACCCTACGATCCCGGGTTCTTCACTGATGATGTGTCCAAGCAACATCTTTTCATTCCCAACTCGTTCAGCAACGCTTGGTCAGTGGCCCTACACTTCAAACTAGGACGCTTTATGTTCCCTTCTAGTGTCAGTTTAGGATGTCCGTATCAGCTCGGAATACTTCTGACATCAGTTTAAATGTAGGTTTACTTGGTTGTATGTGTTGACTACAAACAAATCCACATAAGAGAAGGATATTCACTAAACATCAGGTCTAGATAAGAAGCTATCTGACTCATTTATACTGAGTGGATTATGAGACAATGGGCCAGTGGGCACAGACATGCAAACGGCCCAACCGCCTCTCTTACACCGGAGCAAGTCACAGAGACTGTATAGCTTTATAGTTTATAGTCTCTATTTGTTGTCGATTTGTGTCTTTTTGTAGTCAGTGGCCTATTTGTAGTTACGTTTTGTCTCTTTAAAGTCAGTTTGTTGTATCTTTGCAGTCATTTGGTGTGTCTTTGTGGTTGTCTTGTGTCTCTTTCTATGATTGTTTTGCCCCTTTTCATAGTTGTTTAGCATCTCTTGGAGTTGTTTTATGTTTTTTTGTAGTCATTTTGCAGTCTTTGTGGTTGTTCTGCCACTTTTAATAGTCGTTGTGAGTCTCTTTGTGGCTCTTTCGCATCTGTCTGTTGCAGTTTTAGTCCTCTTTGTAGTTTTTCTGTGTCTCTTTGAAGTCCTTTTATGTTTTTTGTGGTCATTTTGACTCTACCTGGTCTGTTTGAGTGACATTTCGTCGATGAAGCGTGGAGGGGTCCCTGACACAATAGGCCTGTTCTGTAATCCATCCAGGCTGAGGTCGCTTCAATTATTCTTTTCTTTGTACTTATAACAAGGTTATTATTGAGTACCATAGAAGTAGTACTCCCCCCCCCCCCTCCACACACACCCTTTCTCCTGAAGGGTGTGTGTGAGAGCGAGAGCGTGTGTGAGGTGCAGCCCTCCTCTTTCATAAGCCTCCTCCTCGTCTCCATCAGATCACAGTCAGTCTGGGACTCTAACCAGCACCACCAGGACTCTAGACATTCACTTGTTACGGATACCAGCCATGATTGGGTTTTCTTCCCCAGTGTTTTTCCTGCTACTACTGACGGTGAGTTACCTTTCTGTCTTTAAACTGCTGCGGGTTTTCTGTGGGTTCAAGCTGCGTTGACATTTGGAAACTGTTGTTTGTTAAACTCTGAACGTAGACTAAGTTTGAGTGACTGGTTTCAACTCCAGGTAAAGAGAACGTTCAAAGGTTTAGCTTTGACGCAGAAGCAACCAACACACTATCCGCTCTGTTTCCACAAACCAGTATTTCCAGTCGGATTGCCTTTCCGGGACGTATTCTTCAAAAAAGCTCACATCATGGGCTTAATTACCGTGTCTGTGTTGATCCGAACAAATACCTGGCGGCCATGGCAACGCACAGGTGTGTTCTGGTTGTGTTCAGAGACACATGTCAAAGCCTGCCTTGTGAGTTGGTGTACTTAATAACAAAGCGCGGATGTGAGATCACTTCCCGTACATTGGTTCACTCAGCTCCCTTGGGTGAACCTCAAAGTGGTCAGTGTGATTTAGATGGATTATTAAAATGTTATTTAAAACATTATTATGATGATAATGTCACACGCCTTTCATAGAGCAGAGGAAGGGTTCATGCACCCATTCATGCTGGGAGCATCAGTAACAGATTACTTGGCAGAAGATAATCCAAGAACAAAAGTGTATTTGTATCAGAGACCAGCTCCGAACACAGCAAACTTCATGACCAAGTATTATGCTTCATCGTTCTACTTCGGACCATTCTGCACTTTGATGCTAAAGTACAGATTCAGAACATCATAACATCATTTCTGACTGAAGAATTATTAGGGTGTACCAAGTAGTAACGACAAACAACGCCTGCAATGGATCCTTTTTGTGCCCAGATCTAGGAAACAAAAAGACTATTTGTATGGGTTTGTTCTCAGCCAATCATCGCAAGCATTGTTAGATATAATACAGCGTGTGATTGGCCCACAAGAACACCAGCTAGTCGAGTGTGGCGTAGTTGTATTTGGTTCATGGTTGGCATTAGAATGCAACTTAATGCTTCCAGTCACACGATGGGTATCAAATGAAGTAGAATACAAGTTGTACAATTAAGTACTCTATTGGCATGGGTACCATTTTAAGGGGCCTGATATTGGTGCAGGTGTCATAACATAATCCCTCATAATCATCCAGGTGAGAGAGAGGATAGCGATACCTGGTGAGTGAGACTTTCTCCTTCCTCCTCACTGAGACGAGAGACCACTCCTTTTTTGAGGGAACCCAAAGTCTCCCATAGCTCTTCTGTCATTACGACATGCCCATGCACTGACTGAATAGGTGAGGCTCAGTTAAACCTGATGGGAGCGGTAGGGTGTGTCTCTTTTAGTACCTGATATTGTCACAGAACTCCACATCTTTTTCACGTCAAGGATATATCCTCAGCGTCCTCAATCTGAAAAGATCTGGGTTGTTAGAGGTGATTAAGACCAGAATTGGAAAGTAATCAACTACATCTTGAGGAAATAACTGTGGAGGAAGTGAAACCTATGATCAGAATAGACAGTCTGATGACTCTTACTCACACTGGGCTCACTTCTAAAAAGTGGATTGGGACTGGTCACCCCCTGACGGTCCCTCAAGGGCCCCTGGTTGAGAACCATTGGTCAAGATCCAATTTGACCGAAATTCAACATGTCTTTGCTGGAGAGGCAAACCGGCAGGTCAAGTTTCAGCCGGACTGAACCCTGCATGAGCAACAGGAAGTGAATGCATTTCTTTATTTACATGGGTGTGTGCAGACGGTGCTGACACCTCGCTGACTACCCCGGGTTAATTTTGTTCTTGTGAGAGCGCAACAACTTTTCATTCTTTTGAGCATATGGAATTTAATGACGTGCTTCTCCCCAAGCCTCAGACTGGGAAGGGCCCTGCGTCAGCCCCTATAACTGGAAACACCATGAGACTTTATTCAAACTAAAGATAGATACATTAGAGACAAACAGGTCGAACTATCAGACAATAATCAGTTGAAAAAGGAAGCAAAAAGTTTTTTTAAGTTTTAGAAGATTTAAATTACTTAAAGAATGGGGAGATTTACGACCCCTTTGGTGAATTTACAATCTTTTAGGTGTCAAAATGGTGGTTGCTAACAAGCTTCTGAATAAGACGACTAAACGCCATCACGCCGACTAGTCAGCCTTTAGCATATCGGTGGTGATAAGAACGCGGTCATGTTAGTGAGTTTGACACACCTCCCTCACCTGATGTGGGATCAGGAGCAAAGAAACAGAACAACGTTTTTCTTCCCACTGATATCCAAACACACAACTCTTCCCACCTTGATATGTCTCTGTTAGCTTCTATGATCCATGAGTCCAGGGTGAGTCATCAATCATTTCAAACTGTTAAACAGAAGAGAGAATATTTTTTTGACGAAATTACAATTAACAACAATTAACAGGGAGACAGGATTGAGACTGTGATAATGTATTTTTAATTTCACTGGGTCTTTACAATGTGATTTTTCTCCCAACTATTTTAGTTCATGTCAGATCAAACTTAAAAACAATTAAGAATCGTAACACACATATTTTCAATATGTAAAGCAGAACACTGGACAGTTTTCTTAAGGTTTATGCCACCTTCCATGTTTGGACCAAAGATTCATCTGCGTTCTACATCTATTGTGTTGCAGGCTGTTATTGCGGTGATTGCTAACTCTGGAGACAAGCTGGTAAGACAAAAAAGAGAATGGATTCTCCCTCCAAAGCCGCTGACGGAAAATATAGACTACACTGAAATGGAGTTTATTGCTAAGGTGAGTCACTTTGATTGTACCTTTTATTAACTCTGAATCAAACTGACAAACAGGGCACGATCTTACCATCGACAGCAAAGTGTTTTTCTCCGGTGTAGTGAAATGATCCGGTCTTGTTTTCGTGCCTTTTAGATTCGGTCAGATGTTGAAACTTCGGACAAGATCGAATACTCCCTAGAAGGCATCGGTGCCAATCAAAAGCCCTTCAATGTGTTTGTTGTCGACCCCGACACTGGATTTATTAGAGTGACCCAAAAGCTCGACAGGGAGCTAATCGACACGTACACTGTGAGTGATACAGGAGCGATTCGGTTCTATTCTATATTGTACTCATGATGATGGAGACAACGATATTTAAGGAACATTTCTGTTTCAGCTGTCAGGTGTTGCTAAGTACAAAGATGGCAGCGATGCAGAGAAAAAAATTGACATCCGCATCAAGGTTGTGGATGAGAATGACAACCCGCCAGTGTTTGGAGAAATCAAGCCTGGGAATGTGAATGAGCTCAGTATTGCAGGTGAGTGTTTGTGCATCTTTATGTTGCTAAATACAGAGTCTCCTAATTATTCCCAGAAAGAATTCCTGACCCACTCATCATTTTTCATAAAATCATAAAAATAAACTGCTTGCAAAGATTCCTTCAGTGTGAAAATAGCTTTATAAACTGCTTTAACTGGTAGTACAAAGGTTTGTAGATTTGACATCACTTGGGTTTTCAACCATGGGACGAGTCATCATTCAGTATCAACATTAATCAGCTCGGTTTGTCTCTTCCTGCTGACATGTTACATCAGCCAGGGTGAAATATAATGCTTTCAGTCTGCTGTCATCAGAGCACGCCAGACTGAAGAAGATAATAGAAAGGATCTACATTAAGGTTAACGACTGTTTCCTTTGATGCTGTTTTTACAGGGACTTCAGTTATGAAAATAACTGCGACCGACGCTGACGAATCAGGGAACGAGAATTCTCAAATCGTCTACACCATCCTAGAACAGAACCCACCTCATGGCATGTTCGACATAAAGAACGATGGGACCATCTTCGTCAAAAGTGCTGCCCTGGACAGAGAGGTAAAGCATGGATTGCATCCACAGAGCCAGTGACAATTACAGAGAACTGAAATTCTGCTCCCCATCTGAGGATCAATGTCAGCTAATCTAATCAATCAATCACAATACACATTTGTCTTTGATGTATTGTGACCTGTAATGTGCATGTTTTTTAATATATTACCTAACAGTACTAGACTACTTGATCATTTGCAATGCTATTGTATTAGTTTGGGAATTTAACTGAAACATACAGTAAAGTCCCGAGTCCCTGCTCTAACTCTTCTAATTCTAGCCCGCTTTCTGATTACAGACAACAGATATGTACACTCTGACGGTCCAAGGTCAAGACTTAAATGGCAAAGCAGGCGGAAAAAGTGCAACCACAACGGTTATGATTAATGTCCTAGACGTAAACGACAACCTTCCCACTCTGGAAAAGGAGATGGTAGGTTTCTGTCTCTCACTCTTCTATATCAACATGTTGTAATGTGCACTATTGGTGCGAGAGGGAATGGTTTCCATGAGGGTTTTCAGAGTTCAATGGTTTCAATGTTTAGAATATATGGAAATGTTGATAAGTTCATATCACAGACCACACATTAAAGTTAAAGAAATGCTAATCAGCAAAAGTGTCCCGTTACGTCCATCTGATAATGTGTTTGACTTGCAGTATGAGGGCAGCATTGAGGAGAACACAAAGGGTGTGGAGGTGATGAGGCTCAAAGCAGAGGACCTGGACGTGAAGAACACAGAGAACTGGGACGCTGTGTTTGAAATTGTCAAAGGCAACGAGGCGGGGTACTTCAGCATTACGACAGACCCCAAGACCAACGAGGGCATCCTGATGCTCGACAAGGTACTGCAGTTTTCATTTACAAGAATCAGATGTGTGAGTATCCCCGTCTTTTGTGGGATAAATGTGGTAGCCCCGCCCTAAAGCATACCCTGCTTTATGGTCTATTTTAAATGGACCATCATTTATGAACATCATGCTGTATTGAAGAAGACTTGAAACTAGAGGCCTTAAACTCATGTTTGAATGGTAAATGGACTGTACTTGTACATATATTTTCTAGTCTTCCGACCACTCAAAGCTCTTTAACACTAGCTATCATCGTTCACCCATTCACACCCGTTCACACACTGATGGGAGGAGCTACCATGCAAGGTGACACCTGCCCATCAGGACTATCTAACATTCATACACTGTAGGCACAGCTATGGGAGCAACTTGGGGTTAAGTGTCTTGCCCAAGGACACATTGACATGGACTAGTAGAGCCGGGGATCAAACCCCTGATCCTCTGATTGAAGGACAAACCTGCTCTACCACTGAGTAACAGGGTTTACTAAGGAAATAAATCAAGAGAGGAGTCATTTTCTCATAAACTTTTATACAACAAGAGGAGTTGCCCCTTGATGGACATAAAAGAGAATGCAGGTTAAATGCATTTCTGCATCGGCCTCACCTTCCAGAGGTGGGGGTTGCCAGTTTTAAAACCAACACATATGAAGAGACACAAACAAGTAGCTTTTGGACTCTCACATAAATCTATCATCATATTGATCTGTATTTACTGATTTGCATACAATATTGGCACAAAAACACAATACAGATATATCTCTTTAATACACAGACCCATTATTGCTGGACATTTTATAAGCCAACATCATTTTGGGATAATTTCTAATCTAAAAATAAACAACGGCTTTTGTTTATTTGTGAAGACCCGACTCATCCATGGCACATACACTTAACTTTATGGATGGATGTAAAACACGTCTGCATTTCAGTCATCATCAAACTGAATTTCTGAGCTTGTATTGACAAATACGTGCAAACAGCAAAGCTGTCAATAATAACTTTGTGCTTTCTCACAGGCTGTGGATTATGAGGATGTGATGGATCTTGAACTAGGACTATCTGTGAGGAACAGCGCTCAATTTTATGATGGATCTGAGGGAAGTGTCGGAGGAAGCGGATCTATTGCATCTGGTGCCAGTGCAGGTGGTGCTGGTGGAGGCGGTGCGGGTGGAGGCGGTGCGGGTGGAGGCGGTGCGGGTGGAGGCGGTGCCGGTGGAGGCGGGTCTTCTGGAACTGGTGGCGGAGCAGGCAGCGGAGGATCATCATGGCAAAAAGGGAAAACCTATCCAATCAAGATCAACGTGAAGAACCAGCCCGAGGGGCCAAGTTTCGAGCCGAAAGTGAAAGCCATTCCCATCTCAGAGGGCAGCTCCTTCAACATTGATACAGTTATTGCCACCTACAAGGCAATAGATGGAGACACCAGGAAACCGGCAGAGAATGTCAGGTCAGTGCTCACACAAACACAAATCCTCTGCAGTTAACACTACAACGTCGGCTTAGCTGTCTACACTCCATGATACTATCTAACACAGACCTTTTCTGATGTAGGTATGTCAAGGGCTTGGACCCTAACAACTGGCTAACCATCGACTCAAAGACAGCTGAGATCAGACTGAAAAAGATGCCTGATAGAGAATCTCCATACCTGATCAATGGGACATACATGGCTAAAGTGCTCTGCATCTCAGACGGTAGGCTACACTCTACACAGCAGCATGTTTCTGCTCCAGCTGTAATAATGGTTTTCTTAGTGAAAAGTATCTGGAAGGGTGTGAGACCTCAAGCGTTTTGCTAATCTTACAGGCTTGCCAACAGTGGAGCTAAGTTTGGTCTGAGGATGGCTTCAGAGGAGCATTTGTCTCAGCATGGAATTAGAAACAAAGGAAATGCTGAATGATCCGTTGGTATTTGCTTTGTTTTTTCCAATTCAGACATGCCTGGTAAAACAGCGACTGGCACAGTAGCCATCCAGGTTGCGGATTTTAATGACAACTGCCCCTCCCTGACCAGGAACATAGAGACCATCTGTATCCCGAGTGATGCAGTTATTGTCAGCGCAACAGATGAGGATCACTTCCCAAACGGGGCTCCGTTTGAGTTTGCCATCATCCCAGAGGAAACTCAGGGCACATGGCATGTGGAGCATTTAAATGGTGAGTAGAAGACTGCTAAGTATTGCAAAGTTATGTATTGAGATCTACAAATCTACAAATATAATATATAATATAAAGTTAGAAACGTCTCTGTGAAATGAAGCCAACGTGGAAGTGTCAAAAACTGAAGTTCCTTAGATAGTCTGGCTCCACAAGCGGGCCAATGCCCATAGACCCCCATGTTAAACTGGGGGGAGGGGAGGGTGGTTTGCTATGCATGATGAAGGTGCCTAGTATGCATCTTGAACCAGTACACTACCAGAATGTCTAATACAATGTGGAAAAGCCCAATTTAGTTTTTAATCCAGTACACTGTAAACTTCAAAGTAAAGCACTTTCACTTACTACACTTTTCTGGCAGATACCTCAGCTATCCTGAGGGCCGTGGGGGACATATGGCCTGGCTCCTATGAGGTGAGCTTTGTGGTGAAGGACCAGCAGGGATTGGCCTGTCCAGAACCACAGAAGGCGACGATCCAAGTTTGTACCTGTGAGGATGGGGTAGTGTGTGGAAAACAAAGCGCCGGCGGTCAGCCCAACAGGGAAGCGGAGTTAGGACCTGCAGGCATTGGACTGCTTCTCCTGGGCCTGCTGCTGTTACTACGTAAGTGTGATGTGCAGATTCTGCAGAAGGGTCATGTGACAAAACAGCTGGAGTTGAGATGAAATTCTAGTTTAGGCCAAAGATATTTGTTGGAGTATCCACATATATGTATGGTACATTTTTGTAAACGCCCTTGAGTGAAGAATGAGTCAGTGAACCGTTCTACATAAGAAAAGTTGAATTACAACATGGGACAAACACTAGAATGGTTATAGAAACACCCGGTGTTGGTAATAAAGAACTCAATTGCCTGTCATGAGAGAAAGCACCGTATTGTGTCAGGTTAACTAAAACTGAGTACTGCAGTCCCCGCAGCACTCTTGAGGAGTCTTAGGTTAGACTAAAACTTTTGTTGTTTTTCTTTTCACAGTCGCCCTTCTGTTGCTGCTCTTCTGCAATTGTGGGGGGGGCGGGGCTGGGTCAGGGAGCTTTGCCGAGATGCCATTCGACACCAAATCCCACCTCATTAACTACCACACTGAGGGCCAGGGGGAGAACACGGTAGGTCTACCTTTTACACACACCACCTTCAATGTTGAGGACTGGAATATTGGCAAACATATTGGCATATACTTGCTATTGAGATGATGTCTGCTTGAAAGCTGCATGAAGTGTTTTTTGATTTGAGGCAGCAAAATAACTGCTGACTCTGTTCTAACATTTGGATTATTGGCCTTTCGTAGGCGGTGCCACTCTTGAACATGCCAACACAAATAGATGACAATTTAGTGATGGGTAACAATATGTTAGTAATGGCACCCGTGGAAGGTATGGGCTTCCAGAGATCCGTAGCCTCCATGGATGGGATGAACGCTTATGGAGATGGCTACGCAAGCGGCCACAGAGAAGCATGGGGGATGGCGAACCAGACAATTGGCAGTGGGTTGTACTCTGAGTTTGATGGCAGAGAATCCAGAGTAGGTGGAGGAATGTATGATGGCATGGCTCTGCCAGACAACTTCCTGGGACAGTACTACTCTCAGGTGAGCAATCATTTCCATATATGCACTCGTACTTTCTGTAGCCAATGGTAGTAACAAATAACTCAACTGCAAATGTCTTTGACATAACAAAAACATGTTTGGCATGTACCTTTAAGAACCTATTCGTAAGAGAATATTTGATTTTGGGTGACAGCTACATTCACACCAAAAGAATGGATGCTCAATCAACCAAAAAGGTGATTAATTCCTTTTTCTGTTTCAACAGAAGGTGACCAGTGAAAACGAGAACCTTGGAGGGAAGGACGGTCTTCTGGTCTATGACTACGAGGGCCAGGGCTCCTCTGCTGGCTCAGTGGGCTGCTGCAGCCTCCTGGAGGTTGACAACGACCTGGATTTCCTTGATGACCTCGGGACCAAGTTCAAGACCCTGGCTGAAGTGTGCGGAGGCAAGAAGATCCCAACCGAAGTCAAACAAGTGTTCTCTCTTCCACCCAGTGCTTCCATCAACACTCAGACCTCAGTATCAAGTTCAATGGCCATCCAACAGCAGCCCCCTCCACCCAAGCAGCAGCCTACCATCTCCACGACTGTTGTCAGGGATTTATCTGAGGGTACTCAGGTGATGAAGGAAAGCACGGCCACAGTGAGGGAAGGGATGACCACAGTAAGGAATGGGGTGACTATGGTGAACGAAGGGATGGCAAATCAAGGCCAGATGCTCCTGCTACAGCCACAGCAGCAGCAGCCCATCTACTACACCACCAGCCCTATGATGCAGCCGGCACACTTCGTAGTCCAGCCACAGGTTCAGAACACCGTCGTGCTGGCGGAGGCACCAGCCACCAACCTCCAAGGCATGGTACTGGTTAACGGCACCCAGACTGGACCTGCCCAAGGCATGGTACTGGTTAACGGCACTCAGACTGGACCTGCCCAAGGGATGGTACTGGTTAACGGCACCCAGACTGGACCTGGCCAAGGCATGGTACTGGTTAACGGCACCCAGACTGGACCTGGCCAAGGCATGGTTGTTCAGGGGCAGACAATGATGTCCGGCGGACAAGCCCATGGCCCCCACATGATGCTGATGGACAGGAGTGGATTCCAGGGAGGCTGTGCAAACCTGATTCAAACTGGGAACCTCCCTGGCTCTCAGACCATGATGATGGTGGAGGGCAAGGTCCCTGCAGGGTCAATGAGCTACGTGCAGGGGGGCACTCTGCAGGCAGGGGGGCTTTCGGGATCCCAGAGGGTCCTGGTGGTCGGAGGGTCAACAAGCGGTGGAGGGCCTCTTATCCAGGAGGCAGGAGGTCTGTCTCAGAAGAGTGGCATCTCTGGCTCTCAAAGAGTCCTGTACAGCAAGGGCAGCCCATCCGCTGGCTCACAGAGCACCGTGGTGGGCTCCTCTACCACCACAGTGAATTCAACCCCCACATACCGCAAAGTGGTGGTGCAAGAGACAAGAGAAAGACACTGAATGAGAGACTGTCAGGACAAGTGCTGACGTTTCCTATGATGCTGATGAGACTGTTCCATTGGCCTGGTCCTGGTGGTGATGGGATGCTTGTGGGACACAACTAATGCAAGACGGCTAATGAAGAGGGCAGGTTCCCCATATACCCTCCCTTAAATTTGACAGCACAATTTTCGAACATTTTTTGTCAATCCCAAATAATTAGACACACTGCAGCACAGCTATCGCCAGACAGCCGCACAGCCACCCGTCTTATTCTTCTTTACCAGCCGCTCTCTAGCTCACTGTCGGTCAATTCGGTTTCCCACCAAATTTGTCCTTTGGAGGCTGAAATCTGTCATGGAAGTCAGTGTGTGGGCGTGAAGGTGTGTTTGTTCCAATGCCTATAGGCAAACAGGAGGTGTGTCTGTATGAGTGGCCTGTAGCAAAAAGGCACGCATCTTCTGAACAGATGCACATACCATGGCCAAACTCAAGAATTATCTCAGCGGAGTGCCCCCTATACATAAGCCAAATCCTACTATAACTCACAATTTCTGAAAGACTTGTTTTGGAGGCGTGGATGCATGTCTGTACATGGTCGCAGCTATTGCAGATTCACTTTTCTCTTGTTTCTGCACCTCTCTCTGCAGTGACACATAGTCATGTTCTGTATACAATTAGTACATCCTCAGGTTTAGTTTTATATGTTCTCTTGCTCCATTATCTATTGTATCATATGCTGTTGTTATTTTGCACCAATAAAAAAAAGAAAGAATAATCTACTGGTCAAAATTAGCATACCTCATTGAGAGAAGCTCAAAACGATCTTTACCGCTGCCTTCATATTCGTCAAGTTTAGTAGAGTTTAGGTTCAAAGAGACTCTGGTTAAAAATGACAGGATAATGTACCACAAAAAAAGAATAGCTTTACAAAAGGTCAAATTGAACATATGCTGTGGTTTTCAAGTTATTAATAAAACCATCTTGTCTTTTATATTCATCCTTTTTTAAATGTTTCCCAGCTAGAAGTGATATTTTCCTTATCTTCATATGCATATATCAGTAAGAGAAAAATGCTGTAGTGCCATGTATCATGGTGCTCTTGGTAGTTAACTAGGTAGTAACAATGTTTAAAGGTAATGACAGAAAGTGTGGTGCTCGAGGTTGCCCTGCTGACGGACAGGGGGGAGATGGCAGAAGTCTGGTAAAGATGACTTCAAGAAAACAATCAATGAAAATATACAAAACTATTTATTACTTAACAAAATGCAAAAGTGTACAAAGATCTGTTGGTAAGTAGTTACATAAAGGAGACATCTGATGGGTGATTCTCTGATTAAATACAGAGAGTAACACCTGGACAGCTGTGGTCTCCGACAGTGAAACATCACTATCACCTGGAGTCTTCTGGTGGACACTCCGAACCAGAGCTGTAAACTAAACCGTGAAAGAAGGTCTGAGGTCCTGGTCCTGCTGGAAGCTGATGGCGCTCCTCTCCCTGGGGAGTCTAGTTGTTGTGGGAGGCCTGCTGCATGATGAGTGAACACAGACTCAACATCTGCAGGTACTCGTCTGCACCGTCTGTCAGACACTTACCCACCACCTGAACCAGAGGAAACACAAGCGCAAACTGAGGCTTTATAGAGGTAGAAGTCCATCTGAATCAGTTATACATGTCATACCGGCGTACTATGGACCAAAAGATAACTGAAATATACTTTGGGGTATGAATCATAGACTATATAAGAAGTGGACGTAGTCACGGTGACGTCACCCATTGGTTTGTGGACTGCCGTATGAAGCCTTGAGTTTGGCTGCCGCCATCTTGGATTACGGTCGAGCAATCTTGGCTTTTCTTGCATTCAGTAAATGGAAGTGACCATATATGGAATGTGATGATGTAGAGACGCCATATACGGCTCTGGCAGCGGAAGCTACCTGTCAACCATAGTAGCCCCACCCTAAGTGGTTTGTTTGACTCTAAATGAACTATAATTTATTAAATGAAGATCATGCTGTATTGAAGAAGACTTAAAAATAGAGATTGAGACCATAAACTCATTTAAAATGTTTAGTGAGGGAATAAATCAAGAGAGAAGTCAAGACGTCCATCCAATCCTTTTGTAAGCAGAGGAGATTGCCCCCCCTGTTGGCCAGTAGAGAGAATGCAGGTTTGTAAGACACTTCCGCACCAGCTTCACTCGGCAGAATCAGAAGTTGCCACCTGGTTTGAATGTTAGTAAGGACAGGTGGCTCCTTGAATATGAATGGGTGAATGACATGTGGTGTAAAAGCGCTAAACCATTTACAACCATTGCTAACATCTAGATACCGCTTATTAGGCTTGCCATGGTAGTCTGTGATTCAGATGTTACACGCTGTTCTGGCATACACCAATTACATTACATTGCTTGGGCACTGCTGATTTGCTGATTTGCAATCCTTATTAAGTTCATCCGCGCATCATCACCCACGTTCATTTAATGAAACAACTTTGATTTGTAAAACACTTAAACAATGAGCATCGTTGAAGCACCTGGGGAGCAACTTGGGGTTCAGTCGCTCAAGGACACATCGACATGTGGAAAGTAGGAGAAAGTCCAGTATTCAGGACAACTTATGTCCAACTAAGCCTAAACCTGGCTGTGTCTTATAGAATTCAGTTCATTACCACTAAAGGGCACTTTTGTCAGGTTTAGCATGAACCCTGCAGGGCGCAGAGGGGTGTATTGGTTGTTTAATCACTTTAATATTCACAAACCCTAATAACTCTATTTACTAACCCTAACCCTTCCAACATATAATATATGTGATGACAATTAGAGTGACATTGGGTTTGTTAAAGTCTTTGTCTTTGCACCTTCCCGTGTGTCAGACTGCTGTGTGCACTTTAAGCCCTAACCCTTATGTTTATTTTATTGTCCCTGATTGATATTTAGTTTTCTGTCCCTAGGACAGAGGGACCACTTAACCTTATGACCTCCACACTTTTGAATCAGCTATTTAAATCAAGAAAAACAATCACGATGTGCAATATACATCAATCAAGATTGAGGTAAATATATGTATCCGATTGGATTAGATACTTGATATTAAAAGGGCTCGGACTGGGATCAACCGCATCGTGACATCATGATGCTATTCACTAAAGGGAGTCATAAAAAAGATTTTACAGCAATCACAACATTAGTTTCGAAAGAAAACAGAGCCAAACAGCAGCTGCAGCAGAAGCAGCGCTGCGTCACATCACTCACCGCCATCTTCTCCATGATGGCTGACTTCTGCTTGTCGCTCATCTCCTGCTCGATGACAGACTCGTGGAGCTGAATCAGGATCTGTGTGGCGGCGTAGCCTTCATCCACCATGTTCTGACGGAGGAGACAGTAAACAATATTTTGAAGTCGTTGTCCAGCACGAGGGAGAAAAACGTGAAACCGCGTCACTTGAAACAGTCAGAACACACACCTTGACGGCAACCTCCAGCTTCTCAAATGTGCCTGTGAAGCAGATCTGGAGCAGGTTGTCAATCATCTTGGCGGGGACGACCTGCAGTGAGAGCGAGCGCAACAACAAGGTGACATGACTGCCAAGTAAACAGAAGAGATCAGTCTCCTATTTGACACAAAGAAGTGCGTCTTTACCCCGGCTATGTCAGTGACGGCCTTCTCTGTGATCTCTTTGTCCACGTTGAGGCGCGCCGCACTCTGCAGGAAGGTTATGGCTTTCCGCAGGTCTCCGTCAGACACCCTCACCAACGCTGCTATGCTCTAGAGGAACAGAGAACAGGTAAAGAACGGAGAAAGGCAGTCGCAGTTCTCCGAAAAGTCTCTTCAGGCTGCAGGTGCACGCTCTTTATCAGAGTCAAAGCCCTTTAACATCTAGAACTTGTTCTTAAGTGGCACGTTTGGGTACTTCAGTTTGTCCCTCTGGATACGTGTTACCATAAGTTCTCTCAAACGAGCGGAGAAAAGGCCGGATGAATTATAGCTGAACTATATGACATCATAAAAGTTTCATTTCTTCAGTCATAAGCTCACTACTTCACAAACACATGCATCTCCACTGAAACCTGACTATTGAAAACACCTTTTTAACCCTTTGTCATCCGATGGACGAGGACTACATGTCCAGTATTCAACGGGGAGAGACAAATCAGGTTTTTGATCCTGTCTGAATTGCGTCATGATTTACACATATGATGTTTTTCAATTTAAAAGATCATTTTGCACGTCAGCAAAGTCTCCCATTTGTCATAAACTGTGTAAGAATGTGAAAATAGGTAGTTAGAAAGACTACAGACCAAGAAGTCGCGTAAGCTTGACTCTGAAGCCACAAACCCATGTGTGTCGTACACACCAACAGGTCTCAATTGTTCTCTCTTCCCAGCTGAGAAAAAGGTTGCTGGATAAAACAAACAAACGGGAAGGATACGGTTTGTGTGTAGAACGTAGCTGAGTTACCTAGCTAGCTCGCCAAGGTAACAGCCATGTTGGTGACAACTGTGAGACGAGGGCACTTTCACACGAAACATAATAGTACTACGACAAATGGAGACTTTGTTGACGTGCAAAAGGATCTTTTAAATGTACAAACATCATACGTGTTCATGGCACAATTCAAAAGGGATCAAAACATATTTGCTCCTCCATGTTGACTCTTTAAAAGAGACTTGATGTTTTCATTTAGTTTTGCTGTTATAAATGTGTCCCCCATTTACTTCAATTCACCAAGACTTCTGTCTGTTTGTACATTCACCCGAGAAGAAAAAAGGTCACACGAGGAGAGTCACCGATTCCCAAACGGTCAGTTCCCAAAACGGACCAAAAACAGTAGTGCATCTATTGAACGTTCTCTAAAAAGGTGTGAAAGACGTTCACAGTTGCTCCAACCTGTCGTCATAAACACCAGAATGGCTTAAAGGGTAGGTTAACTTTTTTCCAAGTCTGCCTAGAAAATGATGTTGGGGTTATGTGTATTATAAAACGGTTTGTTCTAGCTGCAATTATTCTTCCTGTTCACACAGGCCAGTTGATTAGCGAGGCAACTGGTCACAGATTTGCAGTACCGTATTTTCCGCACTATAAGGCGCACTTAAAAGCCTTTAATTTTCTCAAAAAACGACAGTGCGCCTTATAATCCGGAGCGCCTTATACATGGATTAATTCTGGCTGTGCTTACTGACCTCGAAGCGATTTTGTGTGGTACACGGCGCTCTGTCAAAATGTTTTAGTACGACTTTGGTAAACTACAAAGCCGCACCGCTTGCAGCATTATGGTGCGTTCACACCAAACGGCTTTATAACTCCCAGTTGCAAAAAGGGGCCGTGGCTTGTCTCGGATGGCTTCCTCCATCCACCAGGGTCGAAATAACCACTAGTTCTGCTTTATACTTGTTGTGGACATCCCATAAACGTCGGAACATCTAACGCCCTCGTGTCTGGGTTCATAACATCACCCGTAGGCTCACACAGCTCGGGGAGTTTCACAGACTCCGCCTCGATAACTTCCGCTTCCAGCGCTACCAGAGCAGCAGCAGCCCAACGGACGGAGCATCTCATCTCTGATTGGCTGCTACCAGAGCAGCAGCAGCCCAACGGGCGGAGCATCTCAACGCTGATTGGCTGGCGATTTGCGAAACTTTTGCAACTCGCGTTGGAAATTGAAATATTTCAACTGTGGCGAAATTTCGCAACGCCCGGCGAATTTCAACCAAACACGTCTGTGCGTTGACTTTACATGGGATCCAGACTCGCGAAAAATTCGCAACGCGTTTGGTGTGAACGCCCCTTTACGGCTACCGTAGTCAGGAGCATCGCGGAGTAATACATACTGTGCTTCGCCATAATATTACAGTGTGTGTGTATAAGGACCCCAAAATGGCACCCGTCAAGAGACACGCTTACAACGCAGACTTCAAACTCAAGGCTGTCAGTCACGCAGTAGAACATGAGAATAGAGCAGCTGAGAGAGAATTCAACATTAATGAATCAATGGTACGGAAGTGGAGGAAGCAAGAAGATGACCTGTAGAGTAAAGAAGACCACACAGAGTTACGCTAACGTTTGATTTAGCGGTATCAGACTGTTTTTACGTGTTACAACTGGGGCTCAATGAATCTTCCTCCTACCTCGTTGGTGTACTTGAGGTTCTCCTTCTCACAGATATTCAACAGGCGCTCTTCTTGGATCTGATTGGCTAGAGGTTTGAAGCGAAACTTGGAACATCTGGAGGTCAGCGGCTCAATAATCCTGGAAAACACACAGACATGCAGCCGGGGTGAGGACCGGCCACCCAGAGAGAGGGTTTGCTTGTTGCTTGTGATCGGTCAGCCCACCTGCTGATGTAGTTGCAGATGAGGCAGAAGCGGGTGGTGCGGGACTCCTTCTCCATGGTCCGCCTGAGAGCGGCCTGAGCCGGCCCTGTCATGGAGTCCGCCTCGTCCAGGATGATGATCTTAAAAGGAGGACACGGCTTCCCACTGCAAATGCAGCAAAACACAGTGACGGAAGGTTTCAGCACTAGTTTGACATTTACTGAGAGAGATGCTTCTGAAACAATGAGGGTACGTTAAGATGGTCGAGCAACTCTCTGCCCTGTATTGGAGCATTTGAGCAATCCACGCTGACTCACTCTGGGCGGGTCCCGGCCACGGTGAGCTGAGCAAAGTTCTTCACCTTCTCTCGGACGACCTGAATGCCTCGCTCGTCGGAAGCGTTGAGCTCGAGCACCCTCTGTCTGTACAGGTGTGGACTAGAGGAGAGGCGGCAGATGATTAAAGGAACACTGACAACCTTCTGGTTTTGAGCTGAAACATCCGCCCGCTCACCCACAAACAACAAAGAGCTCGCTCACCCGTAGAGCTCTCTGGCAGCAGCCAGGATGGTGGAGGTCTTTCCTGTTCCGGGAGGGCCGTAGAAGAGCAGGTTGGGAAGCTGCGATGAAAACAAAACATGGCATCATGTAGGAAGCGTTGGGTTCCGGGGCTCAGTGCACAGGTTGTGATAATAGTCATACGGTCTGAGAACTGGACTGACGCATTAGTGGTTTCATTCTTTTCATGAGTTTGTTCACAATTAGAAAAACATCATACTAAATCATACTAAGCCATCAAACAAATGGACCTGTACTTGTAGAGCACTTTTCTCAAAGCACTTTAACACTACATGTCATCAATCATACACTGATGGGAGGGGCTAAATAACATTCATACACACATTCACACACTGTAGACACAGCTCCGGGAGCAATTTTAGGTTTAATTGTCTAGCCCAAGGACACATCGGCTTGGGCTATTGGAGCCGGGGATCGAACTGCCGATCCTCTGATTATAGGACGACCCTGCTCACCACTGAGCCACAGTCGCCCCTCACACAGTAGCCATTTACGGCTCGGCATTAACGGTTGCCATTGGCAACCGTTTGGAGAAATTGCCAAGATTCTTGGCCTTTGGTTGCCATCAGTGGCCACTTTTTAACATGATGAATAGATAAGATATGGGGACAGCAAACATGCACCACAAAAGACAATATTTGCATTAGTGACATTCAAACACTGCTGCGTTAGCAACCATATTTTCAGTTTGGGCTACCAAAAGCTGATGCCTGGTTGCCAGCTTGGCAGCCACTAAGAGCCCCATGAGAGTGTGATACTTACATCTGCTCCTTGCAGAGACTTCTTCAGTACTGCTACCACTTCATCCTGGAAGGCCACCTCATCAACACACTTTGGCCTGCTGCGAGTCACAAAAACACAGTGTGCTATTTATCGAGCATTCATTAGGTACACATCTATAACCTAATGCAGCGCCCTTGGTTAACTAAAAGAGTTTAATTCTGCGTGGACGTATTCATTTGCTTTCACTGTCAACGATGCTGGCGAGAAATTACCAAACAACAAAAGATGTAATGTTGAAAGACTCTTCCAGAACAAGCACACAGCATTTACTGAAAAGTATCAAGCTGGAGAAGAGCGAAGAAGAGCGATTTCTCAACTGCTGCAGAAAACTGAGCAAATAAATATACTTTCACGAAGTTGTTTCCGGATTAATTTTTTATTTAGTTTTTGTCTCGTTTGTAGATAAATAAATGTTTGCATCATCTTTTCAATGATTTGCACAAGTCATTTGTCTTTTGCTTTAACAATGTAGCTTTTCAATCATGAATACTTGTGTTTTTAGTTCTAATATAACTCTTATGCTGCATTTACACCAAAAGCATTGCGAATTTTTCGCGCGAGTAGATCCTGTGCAAAGTCAATGCACAGACGCGAATGGTTGCGAAGTTTGCCAGGCGGCGCGAATGACGCGATGCGAAAATTTCGCCAAAGTTGAAATATTTCAACTCTGGCGAAACCCCCTGGCTGCTTCTGCTCTAGTAGCGCTGGAAGCGGAAATTATGGGATGTCCACAACAAGTATAAAGCAGATCTAGTGGTTATTTCTTCCGTGGATGGCGGTAAAGCGTCACACTCACTATTTCTCCACCCATGGGACCAGCTTGGCCTTCTTCTCTGTACTGGGCCCGGCTGCTGCCTTGTCCTTCAGAGGTCTGCTGGACTGGACCGTCGCTCCTTTCAAAAAGGCCTGCATGACTCCTCCTGCAGTGCAAACACACAGGGGCCGACAGCCATGCACAGACAGACATGAGGAACACAGTGATGCATCACAAACACCTGCTGGCTGAGTCCAAGGCCTGCAGAAGGAATAACCTGCAGAAGCAGCTGACAATAGTCAAAATGTCACGTGACATTTACAACTTCGCCATGAACATAACGCCACTGAGCACTGCACTGCAAGTGGTAATGGTACTCAAATAATACTAGCATGTAGTAGTACTATACAATAATATAACAGCTAACAGCTAGTGGCTGGTACCGAGCAGTAGAGTGAACGGAGGTCACTTGCTCCCAAGTGTGTGAATACAAGTTACGTCAAATGGAGAGTTTCTGAACGAGGTTCGGCGTCGTTACAGGTTACAGGCGTCGTTACAGGCGTCGTTACAGGTTACAGGCGTCGTTACAGGCGTCGTTACAGGTTACAGGCGTCGTTACAGGTCACAGGCGTCGTTACAGGTTACAGGCGTCGTTACAGGCGTCGTTACAGGTTACAGGCGTCGTTACAGGTTACAGGCGTCGTTACAGGTTACAGGCGTCGTTACAGGCGTCGTTACGCGTTAACATGACACGTATTATCAATGAAATACGTGAGAGCGGTAAGGCACGCGCTAGCTACAGTGCCGGCGCTAGCGGTTAGCTGCGGGCTCGTGCACCACGAGCCACTAGTTAGCTGTTGGTTCCGCAGGGGCACGTCGCACTCACCGCTGTTCACACACACACTCACACGTTCCTACGGGGCGGCCTAACAGCGATACGGTGGCGATGGTCCGGTTGTTGACATGTGGAGAAAGCCGCGCTCTTCCCGCTCTGACAGAGAAAGGCGTTTCCGCCGACGACATGTCACGGCGTCCAATCAGAGGCCGCGGATGCTGGCGTTGGCCCTCCTCTTTCCACACTCACGTCTCCTCCCATCTCTCTCTCCTCTCTTACCACCTACTCTGATCTCCTTATTAAATGCAGAGCTATTTATGAATTCGGAGTTTAAAGAAAATTCAAATCCACTTTGCTTAAATCAACATTTGAGCACAATGTTGCTTTAATTGTCTGCATCCCCGTCCTGGATGGCCACACCCAGGTTAAGGCTCTGCTTGGTGCACCAGCTGCTGTGCGGTGGTTGCTGCATGCTTGTGTGGAGGCCATCAGCAGGGCCTGTAATTGGCTGGCAGAGGGGCAGGGTGAGTGCAGATGTCTCTGGCTAATGGTCGTCTCCCAGGCATCCACGGTCCCAGAGGACACGGGCTCGTGGAGAGACGCTAATGTTTCTGCCTCGCATTGTTGGCTGTCAGCAAAATGCGGAGTGGGATGAGCCGCGCGGCCTGTGGTCGTACCGAAGGAACCCAGGCAGCCGAAGCATGAACGAGGAAGGATCTGGAGGCTATTGATTTGTTTTATTTTTCTATTTTTTTATTTAACCTTTATTTAGCCAGGCGAAACAGATTAAGAACACTTTCTTATTTTCAACTGTGGCCTGACAAGAGGCGAAAACCTTTTTAATGCCCTGGTGAGACATGCTAATGATGGAGAAACACCTGGAAAGCATACTATTAATAATAATAATAATAATAATAATAATCATATATCCTTTATTGATCCCCGTGGGGAAAATTCTCTGCATTTGACCCATCCTTAGTTATCAAGGAGCAGTGGGCTGCAGTGAAGCCGCTTTAAGAGAATCAAAAATCAAAGTTTATGGATTCAACGATCCACCTGCTCCATTCCATGTACCTCCAGTCACCAGGATTTCCCTCATGGACCTATTAACCCCCACCCCATCCATCCATCCACCCTCCCCCTCGCCCTGTGTCTCTCCCTCCTCCGCCCTGCTGGCAGGTACAGCAGCCCTCTGATTCGTTTCCCCTCTTTGTGACTCAGCTTCTAACAAACAGAGCATCATCGAAGCAGCAGCAGCAGCAGCAGCAGGGCTTTCCGACCCTAACCCTGGGAGTGTCCCTGTAAGCGGAGTGGAAGAAAGGTTTTCCCCACTTTCCTGAGGAGCATCCTGTCATTTTTCTAGGTTTGGCATGTCCTAAATGCTTTTTGGAGTAATTCCCCCTTTTTGTTGTTGTTGTTGGGAGGATTAATGTGTTTGAGGCTTCTTCATACTTCGTGAATGTGTTTGCCAGCATCATGAACATGACTGTCTGTGGTTAATGTTTTGTTACTTTTTCCAAATCTATTGACAAAATGTCTCTCATCAATATTTTCTGGCTTATTTCCCCTCGATAACTGCCCCATTTGCTTTTGTTCACTGACTGACATGTTTTTATTGTCTGCTTGACAAATGAACTTGCTACTTTGTTCACAAAACAGGGGCTGACGTCTTCTGTTATTCACTGAGCGACCTGCTGTTTTATTCCCTGACTCTCTGTCTTGGTTATCACCTGCGCCTGTTTGCCGAGCGGGATTATTTCATACGCAGGCTTACTTCTTTGCTGACTGGCTGGGAGTGGCATCATCTTTGTCACCCTCTGGCTTTGTGCTTCTTTGGATCTTAGAAGAGCCGCTTGATGAAGGAAAGGAGAGGCTCCACGTAAGAAAAACTCAAAGAAGAAAAAACTATAGAAACAAGAAGCAGCAGAGAGAAAAGAGGAGGACCAAAACCTCTCTGACAGGAGAAAACTGGATTAGGGAGCAAAAGGAGGGGATATTCAAGGAAAGGAAGGGTGACGAGAGGAGGCGTGGCAGCGGAGAGAGAGGAGCGATAGAGCGGCGAGGTAGAGCAGGGTGGATGCGACCCACAGCCTGAGATGCTGTGCTGGCTGAGAGAAGACGAGATGTCGGTCCAGGAGCTGCTACAGAGGGTGCAGTGTGTCATCACTCATGTCGGTAAGTCGTCACATTTCTCCACTATTTTTCCCCTTTCACCCTCCTTCTCATATTACACGGACTGTTAGATCGAAAAAGAGCTTTTGTTTCCGCTGGGGGGGGGGGGGGACGGGACGGGGGACGTGGGATGAAGTGTGCGATGGAAGATGTGCTATCGGGTTGTATGTTGTTTTTCTGGTTATCCTTGAATTGGCTGGACATGTGAAGAGAAGCAGAGCAGATGAGAGCGAGGCAGGGAGTCTCTGTCCTTGCATCAGGACCGCTGAGTGAAGGGGGATGCAGAGGGATGCTCTGCACATGGGCAGAGGAGAAAGTATGTCATCAGGCTAAACCAGGAGAGGCGTGAAGTGTGATCAGTGTTGGTCTTTCTGTGGTTATAACATATCCCCCTGTGTGGAGTCTATCAGGGGATTCTCTATTATGCCTCATTCATTCCCTGTGAATGAGATTAGTATGTTTGACCATTTATGCTAGTGCCCGACCAGCAACCATGCTAGCGCGATTTACAAGATCAATATTTCATAGATTTACAATCTTACAATACACAATTTTCTATCCTATACACCTTTCTCTTTCCCTTCTCCTTACATCTATCCTTATTTTCCTTGCTCATGTTCCATTTCCCTCCTCTCCATCCCCTCTGCATCTCCACCCCCCTCCCATAACGTCCTCTCCGTCTGCCTCGCTGTCATCTCCTTTCCTCCCTCCGTCCTTTTTCCTCCACCGTTTCCTCGTCCTCTCCCACTCTGCATCCGGGTGCCTTTCTCCCGGCCGGTTGGGAAGTAGGTTAATGTGCCACGCTGGAGACTGTCGCACAGCATCCTCCATCACTGCACTTCCTGCATTGTACAAGGAGGGGAGAGAGGAGCAGGGGGATGGAGGAGGGCTTGTGCAATGCGTAACTATGGAAACTGAGCTAGCTTCTGCCGAGCAAGGGGCCCTGCATTGATTTGTTGGGAGCCTGGCTCACACGGGATGCTGCTGCATGCGTAAAGGTGTTGATTAAAGCACGTGCCTACAGTATATATATTCACAAGCCGGCGGTCCTTCAGTCACACGGTTCTGTCTCCGTGTCCTTGAGCTGCTCACCGGGCGCTTCACAGCAGCTCACTGCTGCTCAATGTGGAGGACCAGTTAAGTACAGAGGTCAAATCCATGTATGTGACCATTGAAATTAAGTTTAGGTACTTCCAGAAAACAAGAGAACAAAAAACAAAAAAACTAGAAAAAGGTTTCAATAAATATTATAAGAATATATAAGGCAGACATCACTGTTACAGGGGATCTTTTCTTTCTTTAACACTTTGATCAATTGGATCAAGTAATACATAAATATATTTAAAGTGTATATTTAAAAATACCGTTATATTCAGAGTTATATGCAGATCTAAACACATTTTCTTATTATTACAATCTCTAGGTTAGGCTGGTTTATGTCTTCATTTAATGTTCTAAAGCAGTGCAGGAAGTCTTGTTCAAGATCAAATTCCTCCATCACAGCCAATTTAGAGAGTAAACTGTTACACCTGCCCTCACCCATACATCTAATCTCATATATGATATGATACATGAAATGATAATATAGTGCAAATGATCCACCGCCTCTTACATAGTTTTATATTTACAGTTACAGACTCGTATTCACACACACACACACACACACATAGACACACACAGCTCATAATTAAAGAAATGCATTTCCGTTCATACAATCCGATCAAAAGCTCCAGAACTCCAAGTAGTATTGAAGTTTCTGTGAGAGCCTGAACGAAATCACCACATAACATGCAGCTTTCTCTGGCTAAAGTTCAAGTCATGGAGCGGCCTCTCTGCATATGATGAATGTCATATGTACCCACATAAGTACCCACATACTGTATGTACCCCTCTGGATTGTTCTGTCCTTCCCATCCACACAGTGCTGGTCATTCACCAGCAGGGAGCTCACTCGTTCCTGTTTGAACCTCACAGCGGTTTCCAGGACAACGTAGCCAACTTCCTCACTTTAAAACAATGGCTGCTCGTCCCCTTCCCTCTAATGTCTTTAACTGTGTGGTCCCTTTGAAGACAGCATGTTGTCCCATCATTAGTGGAGTACACAGAGCAGGAGGAGCTACACTTGGCTGCCTTATTTGTGGAGAAACAAGTTGCAGCATGCGGTTGTTGTTTTTCTATTATAAAAGAAGAGATACCGTATATAATGTGTTAATTAGTCAGCTTTAAGACATATTTTGTAACCAGCATGATGTTTCCCCCTTCCTGCTCCAGCCCTTATAGGCTACTTATATAGGCTAGGCAGCTATAACACAATATAATATAACATAATTCAATATTATTTGATGCACTTTGCAGCAGCAGAATGCGAGATTAGTCGTGGACAACACAGAGGCTTAAACTCACACTCACACGCACGCACTCACACACACACACACACACACACACACACACACACACACACACACACACACACACACCTTTTTGATTTATGTACACGTATCTACTGTAAAATGACATAAAGTTTAAGAATACAAAGTAAAGTAAATACTAGGAACATATCCAACATGGTGGCACATACACAGTAAACTGCCCAATCAGTGCCCTTCTGGCATCCTTTACTGCACCAGTGCATGTAGACGGTCCCACTGTGCAGAGGAGCTTCTGTAGCCTACTCTATCTTAGTTATTCTATGTGCTGCTTAGTGCTTCTTGACGTTCTCTACAGACACTGTGTATGTTCCTTGAAGTCCTTCACTCCCAGGACGACAACTCCCTTGATGTTTTGCCACACAAGTTCAAGGTATAGCTGATTGGTGATGTTCCTTGAAGAAGGCCTGTGACTGAAAGCTGGCTCAGTAAACAGATTATTGCACGGATTTGAGCGCACAGATGCTTTTCTTTCACTCAGCGTCTCGAGCTCCGACACCTCAGTGAAATGTGATTCTTTTTGTAAAAGTGGTGTGTTGGGACTCGTTGTGTGCTCAGGTCAGTACTGTTAGGGTGTGTAGAAGTATCGTACTGTGGCTGTTCCTTCACGACGTGTGCTGTTAAACACGGCACTAAATTAGCAGCTGCACATATCTTCCATCCATCTTTATGGTCAACAGCGGCTCTGTGTCAGACAAAGGCTTCTTGGTTTTCACACCTCTCCACCCACTCACTTGTCATCAGACAATCAGGAATATAAACCTCTTTGTGCTGACACACACACCTTGGTGAGCTTGTGTGAAAGAGTAAAAGAGTTGTGTGCTGCTACGTGAATGCTCTGAACCGCGTATGAAGAACACTTAAGCTAGTGCGACCCGAGGAGTTGTTGAAAAACACACGTCTTTGTGAATTCATCACATGCGGAATGTGTTTCATGCGGGAAATCTTTCCTTTCTTACACTTATAGGCGATTACACATTATTATTCATATTTTGTTAAATCATGCTAATTTATCACATATCTGATACAGTGTTTTCCACTGGCAGATATCTCATGGAAATAATATTTATTGAAAAATGTCTTCTTTAAATGGGATGGCTTTCTGGTGTGATGTATACTTTTTTTTAGAAATTAATTTCCAGGTTTTGCAGTAACATCTCTATTGAACTCCTGTGCTCCTGTCCTTCCCTGTGCTTTATGTGTATTACAGGGAATCTGCTTTAGTATGAATATGATGCCATCACCTTTGCACATCCACAAAACACAAAAGCCCCCTCTGTCCGCTATTTGTGGCCGATGATATCACAGCAGGATGTGTCATATACCCTCGTCCCCTCATGCATATTTCATGAATGTAGAGCCTCTTTAAGGATGCCTGAACTAAAATGGCCTCTCTGGTCCCACTGAAGTGTGCTGTCCGGATGATTAGTGCTGAGGCTTGCAGATAAGAGCCTGCCTCCCCACAGCCCCGCTCAGTCTGTGAGCTGCTCCCGGACTAATGGTTTATCAAAGGAGGGTGTGTTACAGGGGCCTCACCAGTGACCTTCAGGGTGTCCAGTGCAAAAGGTCACGCTGTAGGAAGAGACGATGTCGAATGTTGCTGTGCTTTGTTGCCCCAGGCAACCAAGAGGGTGGGAGGACAGTCTGTCTTTGAGTGTGAAGGGAAATCCCTATCCTTACTGAAAGTACAGATCATTTTACACATCATGCTGGATTCTTGGAGACCGCCTCACGGTACAGTGAGTCTGTGACATTCAATTCAATTCAATTGATTTTGTTCAGCCCCAAAATCACAAATTACATTACATTGCCTCAGAGGGCTTAACAATCTGTACACATATGACTTCCTCTGTCCCGGGACCTAGAAGACCCTGATTCTTCCTACGGGGCCATGACCTGTTCTATCATTACCATTTGAGTTTTAACACTCCTGCCAACACCAGTCGGGATACAACCAGACTACAGAGCAGCTTCTTTGGCAAAAATATATTTATTTTCTAGCTGCAATAAGGGACTACAACTCTCACTTCGTTGTGCAACCCCATATGGTAGAATGGCGATAAACAAACCTTACTGAGGTTAGTTTTGACCATATTTCCCTTCAGTAATAATGGGACGGAGACAAAAAATCCTCTAAATTATTGCTACTTAATTACTGAAAACATTGAACACAAATAGTCATCCTCGACATGTGTTGTATTATATGATGAAGACAGCTGAAGAACAATTAGGTAGAAAAAAGAATGTAGGCTCTACAGGATAATGTTTTTAATTGTTGTTTGCTTCATGTTTTTCCCAAATGATGTACAGGTTTTTTAGGCGTTCTATTTGACTCAAAAGTCTTGGACACTAGTGCATGTAGCTGGCGTAAAGGGAAAGCCGATCCCTGGAGGCCTCTAGGTTTGTTTTCAGCCCCCAATGTTCACACTTAAGGTGGGACCGAGGTTGGGATTTTTGTTCATGCTCGGGCTACATAATGAGTATTCAGTTACACAATAGTCTCCCCTAAATGTATGGTACATTAATATATATTAATGGATAACAATTGTTTTTAGATAAAGAGAGAGTTGGTAAAAACACAAAAGAAGTGAGAACTCGTCTAGGATCTCCTTCCTCTGTTTGTCAATGACCTTCACTTTTTAATTACGGTTCACTCCAAATATGGGTTTAATAAATGAACAAATTGAAGGGTTACAATATATTAGGTGATTTAAATGGACTATTGACTCGGTTTATGTTCTTTTAAGACTTTTGAACATTCCCCAAATAGCTTGAAAGAAACCCCTGAGTCACCTTAACTGAGAAATGAGAGCGAGAAGGGAATAAAAGAAGGGATGGTAACCATGTCTGGCTAGTGGCTACAGCATGTTGGCTTCAAAGGCTTCTGGTGCTGCACACGTGCTTCACAGATGTTGTCCGTCCTGGTCTGGGTGGTGGGGGTTCATATTATTAGCAGAATCAGGTGACATCCGGTCCTTCATGACCCAGAGCATCATAGTCATTACAGGTCAAAATGAGTGAGCAGCTGGTTTGAAGGACAACAATGTTGCTGGTACTGTAATTGACTCATGCATTGAGTCACATAGTGAATCATATTTAGGGACTGACAGAAACTGCTAAATGATGACACCTGTCTCCTCAAAAAAGAAATCCCATGTAACAAAACTGCATTGTGATTTAAAATTCGATGGAAGCTCATTTTGTCATGGATCATTTTCTTTTGCCATATCTCAAATAAGTTTCAAATGATTCCACGGAGGGAGGATGGCGGCGAGGTGGAAGGATCCAAACCCATAGATTGTCTCCAAGGAGACTGTAGATTGTGTCCTGTATGAGCTAAGTGCTTTTATTGCGTTTTTGTTATTGTTTGTCGTGGTCATTTGAAGCCAAACCATGATTTGTTAAATTTACAAGTTGCAAACTGTTTAAAACTGCCTCTGTAATCCTTGAAGCGTTATTGAGAGAGTTTAGTTGTGTGGGACACAGGGTTGCTCCTTGATGGACCTGACCCCCAAGGCCCTCATTGGAAACCATTCAATTAATTCCATTATTCTCCTATTTATGGTTGTGGGGCGCTGGAGCCGATCCCAGCTGACATTGGGTGACAACAATTTAAAAAAAAGAGACTTGGCTGGTGATTAGATGAACCACCTTGTCTGTATGAGACACACTGGGCTTTCAATCAACTCCAATTAAAACCCATCCGTCATCATTAGACGTCACAGCAGCCGACGAAACAAGGCTACAAACGTACTTATTAGAACTCAAACCCCAATTTAGTTTGTGGAAGTAAACCTATGTTGAATGTTTACTTTGAAAAGCCTTGTCACCAGTGAACGTGGAGCTTTATTTTGAAAAACGTAATGAGCAGAAGGGTTGACACAGTGCGTCATCATGGAGGAAATACCATAGAGGGGTTTTCTCACCACCAACAACTAGAGTAACCTCAGGAGCTCTGCTCTGATAGCTGCTGGGGGTTGGCGGTATTACCCAGAGGATCCCCCTCCCCCCACCAGCCCCCACATTGTAGTTATGACGTCAGAGCTGCATTCTCTCTGCTTCCTCTTCCTGCCTCCAATACAGGGGGGCTGGTGGTGGAGAAGGGTGGGTCACCATATCCTTGGGAAAGTGTTTGTCTTTCGTACGGTCAGCTGGACTGAGGCCAGCTGACCGGCGCTGCTCACAACAACGCAGCTGAACAATGGAACTGATCCACTGGGCCACGACAGAACTGGGATTTCACAGTCCGGCCTAATTGTCTCACAGCACAGATTTCCTGAGCGGGTCAATCCTGAGCAGATCAAGTGGGCCCGAGGTCAAGTGAGCCGACTTGGTGTTGACTGACTGCAGACCAGGCTTGCTGGAGGAAGCCGGGCCAAATAGGAACCGTTCTGGTTTCACTACACTGGTTGTGTGCAAAAGGTGGACGTGTTCACATAGAGGGCATGTACGGGTCACCGTGCCGACGGGCAGATGAGGAACTCTGTCTCAGACCTTCACGCTCACATAGGAAGTAGACATCCTCAAGTCCTCCAAACCAAACGAGAATACACACTGTTCGTATTTGCCTTTCATAACGACACAGACGAGTGTCAGCATGAAGCGTCTTTCTCACGTTTTCACCACCTTCCAACCGTTTGATTATTTTCCCTCTCAAGAATCATATTGTGACGAGCGGCTTTTAGTAACACAATCACCAGGTCTTTCCCTTCCACAACACTGTTACAGTAATCTACCCTACGAGTGATGAGATTATTGTCAATGGGAACTGGTGAAGTGTAAAATCCCTTGAAATTCACTAAATAGCATGAAACCCATTTCTTAACTCGCCCCTTAATTCAGCTTCAGTAAATGTGACTGTACTCACAGCATAACCATCCATTGTTTCCTTCAAAAACATGTCCTTCAAATAAGCTGTTGATCCTCTTAGGGAAGTTCACTTGTACAGCTCTTAGGGTAGGAATTCCTGCTTGACTAAATGTTGCAGTGCTTTAGGAGACTGAATGAGAAACAAATGTAGTTCACTGAAAACAATCCTTAACAAATGGAGCACGTCCACCTGTCTGAGTGACGTTTTGTTCAAATCTGTTTTAGGAAATGACCATGAAGATTTCTCTATTTGATACTGATGCCTCAATATTATCTACATCAGTAAACAACAGCATCAGTGAGAAGATTGTTTATTCCTATGTAGTTATTCTTATCGTTGTCATTGGTGCAACTGGGTCAGATTCCGGCTAGATCTGATAAAATCATGCAGGTTCTCTAGAAGCACAAGCAGGTTCTCTAGAAGCACATGCAGGTTCTCTAGGAAGCACATGCAGGTTCTCTAGAAGCACATGCAGGTTCTCTAGAAGCACATGCAGGTTCTCTAGGAAGCACATGCAGGTTCTCTAGAAGCACATGCAGGTTCTCTAGAAGCACTGTCAGACCGTGCTGCAGTAAAAAGAGAGGTTTTCTGAATGGACTGCCAGACCGGACCCAAAATGAAAGCTTCAAAAGTTGGTCTTCAGTAGGATTGAATGGGTCTTTAATTGTATACAGTGACCCTTAAAATAGATGACGCAATAAACCTGTATGATAAGTTTTAAAGCAGTTTTAAAGATTTGAAGTCCTGGGCGTTAGACAAATGGAGCTCTAGCGCAAGTTCAGACAGGAAGACCGAACCCCTCAGCCCGCCATCTATTCCTCACATTCCTGCCAATCATTTCTCACGCATGCTCACTCATTGTTTACTTGCTGTCATCGTCCTGCACCGTCAATCATGACACCAGCTGCGCAGATCAGCTGATCCCCTCTATCCAATCAGCACACGGAAACAATGACACGGTTAGCCAATCATCTTGGTGCTGTCTCATTTAAATATGACTGTCTCTCTCTACCTTCAGTTCTTTCATGCTGCTGTTACGCACCCCTCCACCTCCCCATCTCCGCCCAGTCTCCACGGATCCATCAGCTTCATCAACTCATCATTCTATCAGGTCATCACCACCAGGTCTGGACTCCACGGGGGGTGGGGGGTGGTGTCTATCTGGTTGCTGATCGGGGCAGTCGGCCCTCAATTGCAAATCTTCCCGCAGAGTCCAAGCGCCAGAGACTTCATCATTTCATATCATCTGTTAACAATAAACATGCATCCTTTCTTTATCGAACTGGTCTCTCCCTGATTGAACTACAGATGCTTTTCCCTATCCATTTCAGACTGCTCTAGGCCAGCCCATAAGCATCAGCGATATCCTACAAGCAGCCTGTTCAAAATAATATGTGGCTGAGAGGAGAAAACAACAGATGTTCCTCTCTGCTGAGGGACTGGTGGGAGCAACGTGCTCATCACTTATTCAAACACATGAGGCGTCACAGGCTGCCGGCAGGCGGTGACTCGGGGATCGCTCATGTGTGCTCCTGGTGTGGATCCTCACATCCTCAAGTCTGTGGTGTTTTTCTGGTTCCACCTGGAGGCAGTCAAGGCCTGCGTTGATGTAAGCCATGATGTCATGGAGCCTCCTCCCTGCAGCTGATGATTACAGGACACCGTGACGATGGCTGTTGATGGATAAAGACACTGCTGTTGGACCAGCTCATTTAGGCCCCATCAGCAGACGGTCCTATTGGCTCCACCCTGTTCTCCTTTCTCCACCTTTTTCTGACGCATCCCAAAGTGTCACCTCAATACTCTTCAAGTTGTCGCAAAGAGTATTGAGCAAGGCTGTAGACTTTAGGAACATGTCCCTCCCAATGTCCAGCATCTACTGAATTGTCCCTCGCAATATCATTTGGATCCAAAAAGCAAATTAGCGAGAGAATGAGATGCACCAAAAGTCTGTCAACATGACGGAGTATTATGGCCACTGTTAGAAATAATAATCTGACTTTTAGAGAATTTGGAGGCAGGGGAAACCGTCTTGCTGTCTCAGAATTCATCAGTGTCCCTCTCAACACTTTTAAAGCTCACCGACAAACAGGGAGCTCTTTGGTTTAATGCATTCACAAAACATAAAAAACACACATCTGTGGTTTACAAGGAGTTTCAGCACATGATGCTAGCCTAGCTTTATGCTAAGCTTTATGCTAAGCTAGGCTAGCTCATCGCATTAAAAGTATTGTGTATTTCCCTAAATGTTGACTTTCAACAAGGCAAGAAAAATAAGCTTAAAGCTTTTATAAATATCCAGAATGAAATCCCCTGTTTGTTGCTCTTCTACTTGTGACTCTGGTTCTATTCTTGGCCCATCAGCCAACACTATCAGTGTCACTGTTACTCGCTGCCAAGGCAACCTGCTGGGAGATGGAACATGAGAAAATCAAAAGGCAGAGCAGTGAGACGAGACTCTAGACATTGAATGTACAACAGCTGAGTCTACACTCAAACCAACATCTCATTTCTGTAACTGGACACATACCTATTGTTATCTATTCATTGTGTGAGCTGCCTGTTGGTTTATGGACCAACTGGATCTGTGCAGTAGGGCCAGTAGCATGTCTAAATATCAAATACAGTAACTGTAAATCAGATGTAGAATATGGATTACCTTTGTGTGTGCGTGTTAATCTTCCTCCTGCAAGTCGGCATCCTTGAACAACAAAGCCATTGAGACCTGTGATTTATTGAAGTTATATTTCTAACTAGCAGACCTCTGACGTAAGCAACACAAAAGAAGCTTAGATGTTGACACCGGGGGGGTTGAAGACTCTCGATACTCATGTCAACCTCTGAAGAAAGCTGGGACTGGCTCAGATAGTTAGACACCTCCTCATAAACAGGATGTCTCCCACAGAGTTATGAAGGAGGAAGAAAACAAGAGTCCGGCAGAAGCAGACCGTGTGGTTACCTCAGCTCTTTAGCTCCACATGGATTCGGCTGACATCAGCTGATTAGTACATGACATGCAGAGGAAAACACTCCTAAGACGTACAGAGGATCTGATCATCAACTACGATGGTGGATTACAGCCATCGTAGGTACAAAATGATGGTTATGGACCCGGGGGTGTGGGGTGTGATGGTCAGAGAAAAAAAAACATCTCAGAAATTAAAGATCTTTAGAAGCACCAGTGAGATACAATCTTTTTGTCATTTTCACATCAATGCGTTAAATAACGCAGCCTGGTCAGGGCTCCTAAACTCAGTGTGTCAGTGACGGTGTATCTTTTCGAAATGAACCTCCATCTTCACAGGAAGTTAGGTTGAGGCAACGGAACCACTTAGTTAGGTTTAGGAAAAGAACATTGAGTTTTATGACTTTATAATCTCAGAAAACAGTTTCTTTCTCGGGCTATCCTCTTCCTTTAATAAGCATCAACAGAAGCATTTACAGATGCATCAACAAAATTCACGTTTTGCAGGAACTTCATTTCCAAATATTTCAGTCCAAAAATTGCACCAAAAGCTTTCAGAAATTCAGAAAACCAGGAAAAAAAACATCTGACCAATCCACACAAGTTTCAAAATGAAAGATGTTCTGATTCTTTACCCAGAGAGCACAGTGACCAGCAAAAATCAGAAATAAATCCAGCTTCAATCTCACAACCTTCTTTGTAGCTAATGTGGGGAACACTTTGTTTCTTTGGACTTGTCTTCTCAGGAAATACTTCTTCAATATCCATGACAATGTTTCCTCTGGTAGTGATATATATCCATCTATAGCTGGTTTGGTGTGAGTCAAAACATGATTCTCAAGATGATCCACAGTGTTGTCTGGAAAGAGACATTTCTGTTGAGTTTTTCAAATATTTTTTTTGGTGGTCATCAAGTCCCATTATCTTGAAGAGAAGGCCGGCATCTCTGATATATGATATATGATATCTCCAACACTCACACCAAAACAATCGCGACTGATGAATAGCACTACAGGTAAGATGACAAATATGTATTTTCAATTCTAGGGTGAAGTGTCCCTATAATATCCACTATGCTTGTAACAATGTATGGACACAGGGCTTGTCCATATGTTAGGATATGACCTAGTCTTGCTTCTCTAGATGTCTTTTTCCTTCCTACTTATTATGCAGCTACAGTGAACGTATTGTGCTCTCAGCGGATCTCTGGCTGAAGCCATTCAGCAGACACTGCCTGCTGTTGTTTCCACTACACGGCCAGCAAGTATAAAGGCACTCATGGAGGAAAACAAGGAAAGAGGGTTGTTCCCAAGAAACTGGAGAACAAGTTAAAGAAGGGATGAGTGAAAATACGGCAAAGTGTTGGAGACGAAGGGCACGTGGAGGTTGTCATGAAATGGAAAAGCCATAAAGAATCTTCCAGGGTTGGGGGTGACACGGAAAGGTGGGAGTAAACAGGGAAGGATGCGGAGGGGGAGGGAAGTCCCCGCTGCCTGGTTGGAGTATTGTTGAGGGTATTTGTGTAAACGGTGGTAAGAAATGAGCCGCTCAGCCGATCACAAGGCTGCCAGAAGAGGTTGAGACCACATTCCTCTCTCTCTCTCTGTTACACACTAAAGAGGAGGGCTTGTCCCACAGCGCGGAGAGACGCCACACCGCCACCTGTGTGTGTGTGTGTGTGTGTGTGTTATGTTGCTGCGCCCGTCAGACTGGACGCTGGTGTAGCCGCTCGGCTCCTCCTGTCTGTGTGGATTGTTTCAGAGCAGCAGCAGCAGCAGCAGCAGCAGCATGGGATCGGTGATGTGTAAGTGATGGACATATTGACTGTTTTGTGTAGTGTGTGTGTGGTTGACACACTCTCTCACTTGTGGAATTCTTACTGAAGGGTCAGCACCTGGAATCAGTCGGGACGTGATAGTACTGATTGATAGTACAGTTTTATAGCAGTCGAGTCTCAGTCTAGAGGTGGGCTTTAGTACGGAGGTCAGATGTACCCAGGGTACACAAGTAGCTTCTGGTCCTTCTATCACTCATGGTGATAACTATGACACAGAATGAACGGTATGTGTACTTGGTCTTTTGTGTGTTTTTTTGTCATTGATGTCCAGCATATGGACTACAGCGGCGTTGACAGGGCAATAGATGTGGTAATAGTGTGTCAGAGGCTGCATTGGTGGTCATTTATCAAAAATAATACATATAGAATACATCACTTGGTAAGTTGTTGCATTGATTTCATTGATTTTCTCAGCAGTTGAGTTACAGCAGTGGATTAAGTACTGTTACTTAAGCTTACCACATATAATGACTCTGTTATGATTAAAAGTTATGGGTTTAATATTTTAGTTTCTAATACTTTTTCTAGAATAATGACATCTACTATATCATTTGATGATGATGCATTGATGTGTACATTGCTTTACATGGTTAGACGGTTTGTTTATTGTCATTTTACAACATGGGTTGCCCAACGTAATGCAAGCTGTAGTCCCTTTATGCTCCTCAAGAAAAAACATATGATGGAGAACGTGTTGCAGCTGGTAGAAATGGAGCCGATTTGTCACTTCATACTGTACCCTGCTGGCTTAGCTTGTGAATTACACCAAGAGATCAATACAGTCTTATCCACAATAATACAATGTACATTATTTTATAATTCTATTTTAGGTAACTAGTAACTCAAGTTATCAAATAGATGTAATGGCGTAAATAGTGCAACATTTCCCCCTGAGATGTATTTGAGTTGAAGCGTAAAGAAGCATACAACGGTACCTAAAATGTGTACTTAAGTACAGTTCATGAGTAAATGTACTGAGTTACTTTTCACCACTGGAGTTACAGCATTTAGTTTTTTTTAGGTATGTCAAATACCTGAGTTTTAAGCAGCTTTAGCTTCAGAAAAAGGAAAATACGATGCTAGGTGTAGTGTTTGGGAAGATAAATGGCAGAACCATTACATGCATCATGCATGTATCATGTTTCAGAACCGTAGCATGTATCATGCATGTACCATGTGGCAGAACCATAGCATGTATCATGTGGCAGAACCATAGCATGTATCATGTGGCAGAACCATAGCATGTATCATGTGGCAGAACCATAGCATGTATCATACATGTACCATGTGGCAGAACCATAGCATGTATCATGCATGTACCATGTGGCAGAACCATAGCATGTATCATGTGGCAGAACCATAGCATGTATCATGCATGTACCATGTGGCAGAACCATAGCATGTATCATGCATGTACCATGTGGCAGAACCATAGCATGTATCATGTGGCAGAACCATAGCATGTATCATGCATGTACCATGTGGCAGAACCATAGCATGTATCATGCATGTACCATGTGGCAGAACCATAGCATGTATCATGTGGCAGAACCGTAGCATGTATCATGCATGTACCATGTGGCAGAACCATTAACGCTCAATCAAATCTTTGGAGATATATATATATATATATATATATATATATATACAGATTTATATATAGTAGACAGTTGCATGTTTGTTTGGGTTTTGGGGGCCCTTTGCAAGCTATTTTGGGTTACTATGATAGTAACATCATTCAAAACGTTTCATATCTGAACAACACAATACATCTATAGCTGTTTGGCCCTCATGTTAAAGTCTACCTCTGGACCAGATTGTATCTCGCTGGTGTTTCTATGAAGCTCAGGGGTGAGTAAGCATTCCGCTGCTCTGAACTAACTCAACTGACCCTTGAGAGGCATGTATAATGATGTCATTTCTTTATGATCATAACTCTTGAAGTGCAATGAAATGAAAATGCTTTTTGGGTTTGAAGTTGACAAGGCAGTGTGACTTCAAGAAACAACAACAGCATCAATGACAACCTTCAGTCATAGGTCTTGGTCTAGTTTCGATGATTTGACGTTATGAGAAGAAGGAAATAGAACTACAAAAAGCATAACCAAAAAACTAAGTTCAGCAGAAAAGTTGCTGACTTATTTACCTTGTGGTGGTTGATGGAATGATAGCAAAGATGCAGGAGTGGATGCCATCATACAAGCAACGAAACAACACAATATATGCTTACTGTATATCACCATAGATACAGTCATTATAACCCCGGTACTTTCCTGTCTGCATGTCTTGATGAACAAAGAGCGGATTGTGCTGTATTATATATTCAAGAGATAACTTTTGTGGGGAGAATTAAACTGTAAAAGGGTCAGATATTACATGAATTTCACTTGTTAGCTTGCTGTAAAATCAGCTGTTCCTGGGACAGCAAAGTCCACATTTTTTAATCTTATCACCAGAAAACGTGTGAATCAAGTGAAGACTTGATTACTTGATTAAAATCTAAATCTCAAATCTAAATAATACAAACCTACCACTTAGTTTAAAGCTGGTCATGCATTGTTGGCTGCTCTGACCGAGTGTCTATATATTCTGTATATCAGTTGCTCAACAACTTCCCATATCTTGTGCACTGTATATGCTTGTGTATGTGATTTGATTTGACGACCAAAAATAGCCCAGCGTATGGGGCTCTTGAGTGCTACATCACCACAAATCAAGTGACATGAACACACCTGGGGCTTTTAGGGCCCCTGGGTGTCTGAGGCCCTGCAGTTGCTCTTTCCTAGTTGCTATTCCATCCTTTCTGTTAAACCACACATTACCATTGTCCTTTAATGGAAAATGGAGGCAGTAGTCACCTGATGACAGGTGACTGGTTATCTGGACCTTATGGGATGCCTACACACATCTAGCCACCTGTAAAATAGGAGTTTTGAGATGAGATTAAATGTCTTCGTCAACCGCATTACTGTAATCCCGTTGCACTGGGGTTAAAAATAACACCTGGGCACAGGGATGGAGTCGTCACTGTGGAGTGGCTCTCTCACTGCAGGTAGTGGTTCTTTGTGGGAGTCACACAGGCGGGCACATATGTCCTGTAAGAGGCTTTACTTTCTAACGCAGAGATTATGACGCAGAGACAGACAGGGAGGCTGGAGGCACCTTGTTGGCTCTAGAGAGGGACGCATGAAGGGCCAGCTGCAGTATCTTAGCGACACTGTGTTTGTGTGCGAGTGTGTGTCACAGAGAGCAGAGGCATCGAGGAAACATGGATTATTCCGCTGTCCCTGCTGCAGGGCCAGTGAGCAGGCTTGATGGGGAGATGTCGTAGATAGGAACACACACCCGAGTGAGGTCAGGCAGAGTAATGACTGGAGATGGACGCTCCATGCAGACTGCGAGGCCAGAGCCCCCTGTCTCGCTGTCCAAGCTGTGGTAAATATGGACCAGCCTATTCCACCGTACGGATCTCCACCGCGGAGATGGAGTCTTTCTACCACTTCTTGGGGAAGTGTCAGGAGACGGAGTCAAGTACGTCTACCCATTCCTCCATCCTTCCCTCCATGCTGGCTCTCAGCATGTCCATGCGTGGTGTTTTAGAGTGTTGGGCCTGGTGTGGTTTAAGCGGTGCAGGTGCGTCACTGAGGTCTTTGCCCAGCTGGTGTCATCGACGACAGCAGCTAGGAACTATGAACCAATCTGGTGCCACTGTTGTGTTATCAATCAAAGGAAAGCTCTGACGTGGTTGATAGGTTTGCCATAGTTACATTCTTTGTCTGAGGCCCTCTCTTACTTTAGGGCCCCTGTGTCTGATTATGTATTGAGCTTAAATGGTTCAAACATTTATGGTGCAAATGTACTAAAAGTATCGTAAACTAACAGCCATACCTGGAGGTACACTCAGGTGTCTTCTGTTTTGCCTCGTCTCATTGCAGAAAAGGAGTGGACCGTAACACATAAAGATCGGACACAGAGAATTGACAGATTTGAAGTCGTACGTTTTGACCTGGTTAGGTAAATGCTGGAAAGATTGAAATAAACTAGATTATCACAGACAGGCCTTTTATTGCCACACCTGGTCATATTTGTTATCGAGGCCAATGCCTTGAAGGACTTGGTCTCATGTTACTGTGATGCTAGCATGCTAGCAACTCTGTTCACACTGTACAGAGCTCTGAGATCAAAGCTAATGTCAACATGCTAACATGATCATAATTAGCAATGTGATGATGTTTAGCAGTCTCCCATGTTCCTCATCTTGGTTCTAAACCTGATGAAATCTGTGATTGCAGACCTTTTTGTTGAAGCTGGTATTTTATTTGAGTTTTTATGGATACCATCCAGGTGGCTGTAGCGTATATTTCACGTCACTTTTGGATTACTAATAAATAAAATCTAGAATCAGCACCTCATCATTGTATGACTCCGACTACCAGCAGTCATGTTGCAGTTTACATCCACGTCTGTCCAAAATGGCATCACTTCATCATTTTATCCTATTTGACATTTGTGTGAAATTGTCACAAATACCATTGGAATTATTGAGTAATGTATTGAGGTCACTGTGGCCTTTGACCTTTGACCACCAAACTCTCATCAGGCCAACCTTGAGTCACAGTGGACTTTTATGCCACACTCAAATGTGTTTCTGAGATGTCGCGTTAACGAGACAGAAGTACGGACTTGACACAGCACTTCGACTTTTGACAGTCTTTGCTCAGTCATTATGAAGGCACCTGTCATTTAGGTGGCAGTGATGGTTGATGAATGTATTTGCTTTTTTCTAATTTTTACTTTTAGTCAAGTACATTTTTACATGTAATTTACTTTTACTTGAGTCAAATGTCTTTAAAGTACCATTACTTTTACTTGACTATAGTACACTTCCTGTGTCTGCATGTTGTACACCAAGCGCTCTCCTGGGGGTTCCTAGCTCTGTGGGGTACAGCAAGGTGTTGCTCCTTGGTTATAACAGATGTCCGCTGGGTGAGAAGGAGACCTGTGTGTCCTGAGTTGTTCACAATCAGATAAAAGAGGAAAATACCTTCTTCAGACCTTAGTCAGCACCAGCTGAGGGCCGAATGATAATGCAAGACATTAGACAAATGTTTTCCAGACATAGACCCCAGTGGATTGGAGTTCCATTCATACATTGTCATATTCATGTAATGTGTTTATGTAACTCTGTAACACATGACATCTGTTGCTTCTGTCGATCCGGGGAGAGGGATCCTCCTCTGTTGCTCTCCTGAAGGTTTCTTCCCTTTTTTCCCTGTGAAAGGTTATTTTTGGGGAGTTTTTCCTGATCTGATGTGAGGTCAAAGGTCAGGGATGTCGTATGTGTACAGATTGTAAGGCAAATTTGTAATTTCTGATATTGGGCTGTATAAAATAAACTGAATTGAATTGAATTGAGTGTGTTTTAAGGAGATCCATATTACTAGCTGGAAACAGCTGTTTCTTAATAGCTTATGAATTAGTTTGTGTAAAGACACAATGCCCAGTACTGTAGGCCTTCCCTTCCAGGCACAGTTTGTTGGTAGTAAAAAAAGTGCATTGCAGGCAATCTCTTCATTTCAATCTCATGAAGAGGCCAAAACTCCAGAGCAGCTGGATGCAGCTTTTATGAAGGTGAAGTTGACCTCTAGTCAGTTTGCAAGCAATGCTGCATTCCTCAGAGGGAGAATAATGACAGACTTCAGAGGGGAAGGCTCAAAATATCATCAAAGTGGGTTATGAGAGGACGTCAACTGACTCATTTAAGATCACCCCGGTCGACAGTAAATGGAACTACATTCTTTCCTGTTGGACAGAAGAGACACACCTCGCTGTTCTCCCGTTAACATTGAAAGATTTCCGCTCAGGAAGTGCTGTTAGCACTTTGTTAGCTGATCATTTTGATCCAAGCCCTGTCATACAAACTCACTGTACCAACAACAGAATCAACCAATATGACACAGTCATGTAAAACATTGAAGTAATTAGGCCACGACTGTCCCGTTATGATGAGATTTAGTCAGATTTGACTTCTTTAGGAAGTTCCAGTGAGGTCAAGATGAGGTTAAGATAGCTCGGAACAAAGTTTGAAGAACACTTTTTTTTGTGTGTATACAAAGGCTAATACAAATGGGGTAAAAAATATTAAAACAAAAGGAGATACGTAAACTGAAGGACAAAATCGTTATAAAGGGGTCATTATGCAAAACCAGTGTTCACATCCTGTCAGAAAGTTGCTGGCTGTCAGATCTACATTTTTATAATAGTGTCACATAACTGTTGTTTGGAATAAAGAAACTCAAGAAACCCATTAATGCCACTTTCATACAAGAAAGATGAATGCATGTTCATGTGATCCTTTCTGACCGATTCACAAGCTATTGTTCCCCATTATTCTGTTGTTGTTCCCCTTCAGACATAACTCCACAACGGCTCTTATGATATCTTACCAGAGTTCATTTGTTATTTTTCGTGCATTTTCCATTTTCGAGGCAACCAAAGGACTTTGCTCATGGTCTGGGCCAGTGTATGAGAACCGCCTGAACAGAAACACACTGATACTAGCAGCCTGGGTTTTAGTGCAGCGCTGGAGTTTTACAAATGTACACACCACGGATAATGACATCCATGTGCGTTTGTAGTGAGACAACCCGTGTGTGCGTGTGTGTAAGTGTAGGTGTGTGTGAGTGTGTGAGAGCGAGCCCTGTTATCAGCGGATCCTGTCACTAGACATCCTCTGATTGTCTTCTTGCGCTGACGCCTTCTTCCTGAGGACCAATAGGAAACCCCCCCGTCCCCTGGACCTTGAGGAGCAGCCACCCAAAAATAACACCGGCTCTTCACAATGTGTGTGTGTACGTGTGTGTGTGCGGTTTACACGTGTGTGTGTGTGTGGTGTACCCGTGTGTGTGTGTGGTGTACACGTGTGTGTACGTGTGTACGTGTGTACGTGTGTGTGTGTATGTGTGTGTGTGTGTGTGTGTGTGTGTGAATGTGTGTGTGTGTGTGTGTATGTGTGTGTGTGTGTGTGTGTGTGTGTATGTGTGTATATGTGTGTACGTGTGTGTGTGTATGTGTGTGTGTGTGTGTGTGTTTGTGTGTGTGTGTGTGTATGTGTGTATGTGTGTGTGTATGTGTGTGTGTGTGTGTGTGTGCGTGTGTGTTTTGTATATGAAGAGCGTCTATTTTCTGCTGTTGCAATCTCCTCATTGTAATCAACCCATGTTTGAGAAACTGCTCATGTTCAAGAAGATATAAAGAGAGAAAAGTTACTTTTACATCTTCATTTATGTCTTTTAATAGCGCCACTTTAATCGACCTGTAGGCACAATTGTATCACATTCAATGGATTGCTTTGAACCATGTCAGCCTTTAACCTCAGTGAGACCCAGAGGAGGTGGAATCTCCACGTAAACTGTAGAAACCGTTTTCCTTAACTAAGGAAACCCTTGAGGGGATTCTGAGCCACATGTCATATTTAAGGAGAATATGCACACTCATCCCTTCGTCTTGTTTGAAAGTAGGACTTACTGTAATATAAAGATAAACTTCATTCACTACATTTACAGAAAACCCGCCGACGGTGATATATATCATTACCTTAGTTATGAGATACATAATGCATATTTGATGATGTCACGCTGTGTCACACTGCTTAAGGTTCATATAACGGCAAAATCATGGGATTCAGCGTTTGCGTGCGTCATAATTAAATGAGCTAAAAATAACAACTGTTGACTCTCCACACTTCTCTCTCTCTCTCTGTGTGTGTGCGTGTGTGTGTTCCCATATTCATTGCTTTAACATGCATGGGGGGGCACAGCTACAGATGCGTCAGTGTCGGTCCGTGTGTGTGTGTGAGTGTGTATACAGTCAGTCTGGGTTGCAGTTGAACATCATGAGATGCTCAGGGGTCACATGACTGGACCAGCAGCAGACTGCAGGTCTGCTGAGAGGAAAGAGACGGCCTGTCGTAACCCTCCGCCTTGTGTACAATCGTTCTTAGACAGGGAAGGAATCTTTGTGGACATGGCTTAACAATGTGAGCACATTTTGAAGTTCTCTCTCTCACACACACACACGACCACACACACACACGTCCTGTGGGTGACTCTCAACGTGTGAGGAGTGTAGAGGAGGGGAAAAGGTTTGGATAAAGGAAAGATAGAAGCAGCGGTGCAGGAGGCTTGTTCACAATGAGCAGTGGTTCACGTCTGTTATGTAAGCTCCAACACAGGCTCCATTGTGAGAAGTCTGCTGCTAAGTACTAGGTAGACTGAGCTAAGACACTGACACACACTTACAGTATACCCCCCACACACACACCAGCTGCTGTCTGTTTTCACCTCGTGAGTGTCCTCATGGTAAAATGTTGAGATGGAGATGCTCCCCGGCCCGGTTCATGTGCTCGTGTGATGCCATGGCAACACGGTCTCGAGCTGAGCTTTTGTCGAAAAGTCAATCCCCCACCTTTTTATGGAGCACTTCAAGAAACACAAGTGATTGAAGTGTATACATATTTGACTTATCTATAAACTTAAAACTTACACCTGCCACAACGCACACAACTCCTTCCCCCGTACATCTTCAAAGGTCTGTGGCTGCATGTTGCACAGCTGTGGAGCCGCTGTGGTGACGGCATCCGTTGAAACAATACCGGCCACACGCTGTCTCAGCTGGTCATCAGTGTTCGGTCACCTGACTTCCTGCTTTGCTCCCGTTCATTAATATTAAGGTCAATAGAGAGGTTGGTTCACGTGAACACCGTTGTTTTTGGGGCACACACAGTGGTTCTTTTTTTATAAAGGATAAAGGGAAATATTATGAGATTCTGCTGCACCTGTTTCATATACTGCTGTGTATTTCTCACTTAGCCAATCCATGCATGCAGGGCATTTGTAATATAGCTAATAAAACCACAGCTTTACCCTCTCTCAACATTAAGTGTTCTAGTAGCCGAAGCATGTGAACCTTGGTGAAAGTCTGTTCAACCAAACATCCACTCGGCCTGCTACTATTTGATTGGAAAAATAAACGGTCAAACAGTCAAATATGTAATAAACAGTGATGTGGGAAACAGTATAATGCTTTTTTATTCGAGGATCAGAATTCCAGAGTGTGTGTGATGTTTTTCACTTGCTGCGTACAATGGGAGAGAATAATGAATACACATGCCTGGGAATAATAATGTTTACACTCTTATAGGAAGTCGTTCCCAAGACAAATGTGACAGCTCGATAGGCATTGTACTGAAAACAATGTGTGTGTGTCTGCCTGTGTGCATGTGCAGTTTTCCCATGTGTGTGGCAGCATCTACTAGTCCATGTGTTTCCATGTTTGTGTCCTGCAGGTTCTGGCATGGTTGTGTGTGTGTGTGTGTCTGCACACGTGTGTATTGTGGGTGTGTGTTCACACATACTTCTACCATTCTGAACCAACCAGCCTGCATGTGTGTGTGTGTGTGCGTGTGTGTGTGTGTGTGTGTGTGTGTGCGTGTTCTGCTCATTCAAATGCAATGAGAACAGAACAGTGGCAAGAACAGAGCAGGAGGGGGGGCACATGTGCTTCTTTTAGTACTTTAGTAAACAATAAGCTCATGTAAACACATATACACACACATGCACACGCATGCACGCATGCACACGCACACACACATACACGCACACACACACACGCAGGCTGGTTGGTTCAGAATATATATTATTATTTCATTGTAATGCAGCCTTTAAAACCAGGAAAAGAGTTTCATACCGCAATATCAATACCATATTGATATATCGCCCAGTTGCAGGCTACATCAATCTTTTGTTGATGAAAATTGTTCTATAGAATATTGTCAAAATGTTGCTAACATGATATGGCATGCAATAATAACTGTAACCTATTTTACAACAGTTGGAATACAACCAACACACTAGTTATAAGTTTCTGTTGAGCAAGTTTTGTTTTGTGTAAATAATCCAAACAATATTGGCACCTACCTCTGTATGCAATAGCAAATGATAAGAGTAGAGTCATGCGTCTCAACCTTTACCTTTAGCTTTAACATAATCATCTACGTGATTCACGTTTATCATTTTGTTGGAGTTTGCCTCTTTTGATTTGATTTGGCCTATTTTCTGGCTTTGGAGAAGTCTCAATGTTAAGGCTTCAGAAGGAACCAAAGAGCCCTCACTGGCTGTGTTCATGTTAGCTTAGCATTCAGTCCATAAGGGTTTGGCAGTGCAACATGGAGGTCATGAAACCCTCCAGACATAGCAGCACATAGACACTCACACGAGACTCATGACTGAGGCTGAGCAGTGTGTGTGTGTGTGTGTGTGTGAGCTCACACCTGAATGCATGGATCCAGTCAGTTTAGTTGTCTCTCTCTCCGTCACTCTCTCTCCATCTCTTTCTTCTTCACACACACCACTGAGTCTGTCTGCCCTCCCTCTCTGGCTTCTGATTTGCTGCTCACGGCAACGCTGTTTCTTGACAGCTGGAAAAAGTGACCACAGTAACACAGTAACACACACACACACACACACACACACACACACACACACACACACACACACACACAGTTCATGGCTCTGCTGCTGCTGTGTGTGTGTGAGTGAAACCTGAGAAAAGAGAGAGAAAGCCTGAATGTGTTGGTCTGGACGTCCGGGACGGTCTTGGTTGATGATGAGGATGGTGATGGCGATGACGAAGCAGCCGCAGGGTTGCTGCTGGATGTTGTTTTGTCCTCGCTGGTTTCGGATACCATGAGATTACCGTCACTTTACAGGATTACTGCTTTTGTGTGTGTGTGTGCCGGAGCCAGGAGGGCGTTGAGATGAAGAGTGTCAAGCATGTTATGGGTAATGTTCACACACAGTGTAAAAGCTGCATGGACATGTAGTGTCTCACTTTGTCTGGTCTCACTCATGTAGTGTCTCACTTTGTTTGGTCTCACTCATAATAGTGTCTCACTTTGTCTGGTCTCACTGATGTAGTGTCTCACTTTGTTTGGTCTCATTCATAATAGTGTCTCACTTTGTCTGGTCTCACTCATTTAGTGTCTCACTTTATCTGGTCTCACTCATTTAGTGTCTCACTTTGTCTGGTCTCACTCATTTAGTGTCTCACTTTGTTTGGGCTCACTTATTTAGTGTCTCACTTTGTCTGGTCTCACTCATGTAGTGTCTCACTTTGTCTGGTCTCACTCATGTAGTGTCTCACTTTGTCTGGTCTCACTTATGTAGTGTCTCACTTTGTCTGGTCTCACTCATAATAGTGTCTCACTTTGTCTGGTCTCACTGATGTAGTGTCTCACTTTGTTTGGTCTCACTCATAATAGTGTCTCACTTTGTCTGGTCTCACTCATGTAGTGTCTCACTTTGTCTGGTCTCACTCATGTAGTGTCTCACTTTGTCTGGTCTCACTTATGTAGTGTCTCACTTTGTCTGGTCTCACTCATAATAGTGTCTCACTTTGTCTGGTCTCACTGATGTAGTGTCTCACTTTGTTTGGTCTCACTCATAATAGTGTCTCACTTTGTCTGGTCTTACTCATTTAGTGTCTCACTTTGTCTGGTCTCACTCATTTAGTGTCTCACTTTGTCTGGTCTCACTGATGTAGTGTCTCACTTTGTTTGGTCTCACTCATGTAGTGTCTCACTTTGTCTGGTCTCACTCATAATAGTGTCTCACTTTGTCTGGTCTCACTCATAATAGTGTCTCACTTTGTCTGGTCTCACTCATTTAGTGTCTCACTGTGTCTGGTCTCACTCATAATAGTGTCTCACTTTGTCTGGTCTCACTCATGTAGTGTCTCACTTTGTCTGGTCTCACTCATAATAGTGTCTCACTTTGTCTGGTCTCACTCATTTAGTGTCTCACTTTGTCTGGTCTCACTCATGTAGTGTCTCACTTTGTCTGGTCTCACTCATAATAGTGTCTCACTTTGTCTGGTCTCACTCATAATAGTGTCTCACTTTGTCTGGTCTTACTCATTTAGTGTCTCACTTTGTCTGGTCTCACTCATGTAGTGTCTCACTTTGTCTGGTCTCACTCATAATAGTGTCTCACTTTGTCTGGTCTCACTCATGTAGTGTCTCACTTTGTCTGGTCTCACTCATAATAGTGTCTCACTTTGTCTGGTCTCACTCATAATAGTGTCTCACTTTGTCTGGTCTCACTCATTTAGTGTCTCACTTTGTCTGGTCTCACTCATAATAGTGTCTCACTTTGTCTGGTCTCACTCATAATAGTGTCTCACTTTGTCTGGTCTTACTCATTTAGTGTCTCACTTTGTCTGGTCTCACTCATTTAGTGTCTCACTTTGTCTGGTCTCACTCATAATAGTGTCTCACTTTGTCTGGTCTCACTCATAATAGTGTCTCACTTTGTCTGGTCTCACTGTTGTAGTGTCTCACTTTGTCTGGTCTCATTCTTGTAGTGTCTCACTTTGTCTGGTCTCACTCTTGTAGTGTCTCACTTTGTCTGGTCTCACTCGGTCTCTTCCTGTCAACAATAAGTGAAAAGGGATCTGAAGAGGAGACTGAGTAGATGTCAACAGACACACTCAGTCCTGCTCTCGTGGGCTCTGATTGGACGCCACAGACATGCGTCTCGGCCTGTCATCTTTTCCGTGAGGTGATTTAGTTTATAAAGAATACACTTTTAGCTTTTAAATAGCCGATAGTTTAGCTTAGTTATTAGTTTAATCTACTCAAGGTAGCTAGTGATCTACGTTAAAGTGCTTTAACAAAAAAAAGTATGACTAATACTGAGCTCATTCTTAAATGGGTTTTGGTGCTCAGCTGAGTGAGTGGAATGTGGTGGTGGGGGAGGGGGGTGTAGGTTGATGACGTGTCACTGGTGGTTGTAATTAAGCTTTCTTCGAAATACTATTTTTTATTTGTGTGAATTATTTTGCACGTTTATACCTAAAAAATAACTAGCTTTGTAAATACAAATTGAAAATCAAATCCAGTTTTTGAAAGCGGGTGGTGGGTCAACGACTGAGTCCGTGCTCCTAGGAGGGCTCACATGTGGGCAGGACCAGGTGTCACGCAGAGTCCCAGAGTTAGAGGACTCCAGCCAGAGGGGAGCATTTTGCAGGCCCCCGGCACAGTCCAGGGACTGGCCGCCATCTTTGAGTCCGGAACCCAGTTCTTGTAATCATACAGCAGTTATATGCATGTGTATATTTCTGTCACATGGTTTCCAGCTTCCATACTTGTGGTTGGACTGAACAGCAGCAAAGACACAGTTACAGTTCACTAGCTTGCAACCTCTAAACTTAATCTCCCAAACCCAGTACCCCCCCTCCCCCCACACACCTGACCTTATAAGATCTTGAGTGAAACAATCTTAAAACTCAAGGTCCACTTCACCAGTTGATCCCGGAGATTTAAAAAAATCTCTATCTGCTAAATAAGCAGTTCAGCATTGTGGAAAAAGCTTGTAAGTGGACCTGGAGTTAAGTATCTTTGGCCAAACTATTCTTTCCAAGATCAAGTGTCACATCACATTCTATGACATATATTAGAGCTTTCAGTTTGTCATGTGGTTCACTAAGAGAGGCTCAACCTCTGGTGTGTGTGATCTTCAGGGAACAAATCAGCCAAACCCAACCCAACACTTGTCAGTGGAGCAGACTGTGTGTCTGAGGTCCTCGGTGGCTCAGATACTAAGAACAGAGGTACATTGATATGGCCTCCATAACAGCCATTGTGCTCTCAGTCCGTCCCCAGCAGCACAATAACACTATAAGCATGTTTTAGTCTGTGTTCATAATGCATGTCTTTATTCTCAGTGATAGAGAACGTTTTGTTCTCCTTACGCAGAGTTTCAGGGTGCAGAGGAACCAAAATGATCATTAGAACATAACAGGGTTAGGGGTCTAAAGAATGCCATGGGTACACACACACACACACACACACACACACACACACACACACACACACACACACACACAGTAGTTTCCTTTATGTACTATGAACGCCTGGATAGTTACAGAATAGACTATGTGTGATGACAAATTTGCAGAATTACGAAAAAATAAGTCATGCGTTAAAAAAAGAGAAAAGAAAAATGTACTTTCAGCTTCCTTGTCAGTTTCTTTAACTCATGTACATATGTACAGTGTGCACAACACCCTGTAAGCATAACTCATGTTCCTTATTTGAGTTTACCTCTCATCCAGTGTACCTCCCTCTCGCCCAGACTGTATGATTGATGTTCATTCATGCTCCAGCTGCTTTTATTTCCCCATTATACTCTACTTGGATTCTCAATTGGAGGGAGGACCACACTCCAGTCTATGAGCATGTGTGTTTGTTTGTCTGGAAGTCATGTTTTACTGTGTATCTGTCTCCATCTGATCCGTGTGCCTCTCCTTCCAGATGAGATCATGCAGCAGGAGATCAGGCCCCTGCTGGCTGTGGACATCATCGAGCAGCTCCATCGCCAGTTTGCCTTGCTCTCAGGTATGTAGAGCGTCTGGAGGTTGGGACCTCATGCATTTAAAGGGATACCTCTGAAAAGGTCCTAACCGGCTTACTGCAACGATGGCAATGGTGGTGAAGACAACAAGTCCCATAATCTTCACTACGCCAGCGACCTTTGCTTGTTGTGGTGAACAAAGTCTTCTTATACTAGAAACAAAACCCACATTTGAATGAATGAGGCTATAAAGAATATACTTTTGAAAACAATGAGATGTAGAGGAGTACTCCACCAGATTTAAAACCATATGGTCAAAGTGCATGCAGCAGTGGCTCACATATGCTGACATTTAGTCCGATGTGGGTGGAGCTCAAGGAACACTTGACAGCCAATAGCATTTCTCCTAGCACAACCTGCCTACCTGGTGAATGCCCTTTTCCTTTTAGACCCCTTGTTATGTAATGTTGGCTTTCTGTTAACACGCGTAGCTTCCCTAACCCTGATGACATCATCACTATTCTTCACTATTTTCACAGCTCTCTGTATCCATATCTCTGCATGAGATGCCTGATCTCCTCAAAATGACATCTGCATTCAGCAGAACTGGATGGTCTATTACGTTTCAAGGGAAACATATTTTTTTTAATTTGACCACAAATAAGGAAGTCAATAAGTTAGGAGGTCAGGGTGGAGGGGTCAAACAAACACAGGACTTACACCAGGAGACCGCTGTGTGGAACAGAAAGTGACTTTGGCTTTAATTCACATCTGTAATTTGCTAACAAACACTTTGAGACACACCATGATCAGTTTGACTAAACTTAGTACTTATGTGCGCATTTTTAAAATTTCAATTCACAACGTTAACCACATGTTTAAAACGGCGACAGTAATCCTGGAGAGAAGAAATGTGCAGCCTCATTGCAAGGGGATGTACGTTTGTGGTAAAGCACGGTACTGTAATCAGACTACAGAGGCCCTTCAGTTCCTTTGGCTGTCGATGAAAGAGGGAATCTAACGGAGTGATATGTAGACATGAGGGGTTTAATCCCAAATAACATGGGGGCATGTATCTGAATGCATCTTTGTTTTTGTCTAAAAACAAGAGGTTTTGTGGCGATAAATAACTTATTTTTTACGTTGCATTATGCTGCAATAAGTATACTTTTTCTACCTTGTATTTAAAATAAAATTGCCCCTGTCTCCCAAGCGTTAACTGTGGGTTCCCTCAGACTTTCCACATGTTGTGGTTCTCCAGGGATGCCTCTCATTCCTTCTCTCCGTCCCCACAACAGACAAAATAATGCCTCTCTCAGCACTTCTTGCCTCCAGAGTTACACAAGTTGAACACTGCTGGTTTATTGCTTTCATCACATGCGTGTGTCTAGGATTGTGAGTGTGTGTGGGCCTTCTCAGTAGAATGTGGGTTGGTATTTAGGATTTTTTTCTTTCTATAATTGTGCGTCGCATGTGAACTGGAACCATTCTTTTGCCAGTCACGCGGTATCCCAACAATGAATATCTTCTAGGATTTGTTTGGTGTTTTTGATAGTGATTTATGAACGTTGCACGCCTCTTTTCTTTATCCGCTCACCCACAGTGGATCTCTCTCCCTCTTAGCCAAACAGAGAGCCTATTACTGTTCCACAGCCAATGCAAAAGCTTTGATACACTGAACATACTGTAGGTTTAATTACATTTGTGTTATGTGTACACAGAGCTGCAAAATAGGCAGTCAATTACATGGAACTGTCCATATTGATACGACTTCAAGCATATTCATCTTTATGACAGAGCTGGAGTTCTTTCATAGAAATGACACAAGTTCACAGAGAAGCGCTGATGTTTACATATTTCTTGGCCACTAGAGGGCAGCACAGCAAGCTAAAAACACAAGATTTGGATATCTTGACTCCAGAAAGTTGATATGATTAAGGTGTCAAATAACTGCCTATTAACATTTCCAGGCAGACACAGAGCAACATTAACATGTGACCCATTATTCATATGATGTCATTGATTAATACAGTTTACATTTTTTTGTCTGTTGTGTTTACTCTGAAATAGACGAGTAGTCCTATATTCGGGTTACTGGCCCCAGGTTTGAGGTCATTTTATTAAACTTTATTTATAAAGCCTCAATATGGGAAAAGGAATAATGCTAAAGCTAGATTTGATTTAAAGCCCCAGCTTGAATATTAGCTTTAGACTTTCCATCTTCAGCAGATGTGTGAGGCTGTATGTGACAGAACAGAGGAAGTATGAAGTGTCAGATCTAAAAAAGGAGCATTAGTTCTATGTTAGAATGAGACGTTTCTGCACTTCAAACGCGTTGGTAATTATTATAATTACTCCCATCATCAGTGTTCTAATGTAACACAGCAGTCTAGTTGAGGTGGCTGAGGACTTTCAGCTCAACGTTGCCATCTTGTGTCTATTTTGTGGAAGCGTTAGACCAGTTTGTGTCTGAAAGGTTTTTCGGGGTTTCCCCTGACAAAGTTACTGTATTTACTTCTGTGACCTAAATGAATAATTGTAATATGGTCTAATATATTGTAATTGAAGTCTGTCTCAAACCGGAGAATGAGTGAGAGACCTTTTTTAGAACCCAATATGCCTCATTGTGTTGTTGTGGTCTCATATACATAACTGTCCTCATCCACGGTCCCACTGGCAAGACAATCAGGACAAATGGATGAGAATCAAACTGAAAATGTTGCGCGACAAGACATCTCGTACACACATGTAACACATAGATGAGAACATATCGTCTGTTGTGAAAGGACTAATAGTAAATGCTGTGTGTGGTGTCTTGTGTTGCAGGAGGGCGAGGGAAAGAGGGCGCCCCCATCATCATCTTCCCAGAGTTCTCAGGCTTCAGTGAAGTGCCAGAGGAAGACTTCCTCAACGTTGTTACTTACTTGACCAGCATACCCAGGTACACACAGTGTCATACACATACCAGTTAGTTTTCATGGTGGTTATCCTCACAGAATCAGACTCTTAGGTATGGGTGGGGGGTTGAGTCAAACAAACACTCAGCAGATGTATGTTTGTGTCCTGTGTGAAACCAAAAGTCTACATTGACTTATTTACCTTTACTTTTGTGATGTAACTTTCCTACTTTTCCTAATCATCGTTCATTCAACCCACTTTCCTTCCCTCAACCTAACCAAGTGCTGTTGTTGCCTAAACCTAAAGTTGTTGTGTTTCAATTCACATCACTAACACGGAAGGTGAAGTTGAGTTAGTCCTGTCTGAAGCATCAGAATGGTATTGGTAACGGCAGGTAACGGACATTAAATCACATTCTATGGGCGCTTCCACGGTCATATGTCACTTTTTACACACTCTCTATGTAATGTGTAGTTTTTCTATTCTGAAAATCTATCTATACCTCATTAATTCTGTTGGCTACTTTGATTAAGCACAGAAACACAAAACTGAACTAAAAAAAAGGCTTATAACACATATTGGTGTATTCCTTAAACTGTGCAAGATGTTTTTGCTCTTCAGCTGAGCTCTGCGTGTGCAAAGTATATCAGTTTTACAGAGTTGGATTGTCACAGCTTACACAGACGCACAAAGCAGCAGTCCACTCACATGTCTTCTTCCCTCCTGTTTCCAGCCTGGATGCTGCGAGTATCGGCTTCATCATCATCATCGACCGGCGGAAGGACAAATGGAGCTCAGTGAAGGCCTCTCTATCCCGGATCGCTGTAAGTTTTATATATATATATATATATATATATATGTTAATATAATGAATAAAGCTATAACATGTATATATATATATATATATATAGAGGCTGAGCAGACTGGTTATAGTGGGACAGAGAGGCTGAGTGGACTGGTTATAGTGGGACAGAGAGGCTGAGAGGACTGGTTATAGTGGGACAGAGAGGCTGAGTGAACTGGTTATAGTGGGACAGAGAGGCTGAGTGGACTGGTTATAGTGGGACAGAGAGGCTGAGTGGACTGGTTATAGTGGGACAGAGAGGCTGAGTGGACTGGTTACAGTGGGACAGAGAGGCTGAGTGGACTGGTTACAGTGGGACAGAGAGGCTGAGTGGACTGGTTATAGTGGGACAGAGAGGCTGAGTGGACTGGTTACAGTGGGACAGAAAGGCTGAGTGGACTGGTTATAGTGGGACAGAAAGGCTGAGTGGACTGGTTATAGTGGGACAGAGAGGCTGAGAGGACTGGTTACAGTGGGACAGAGAGGCTGAGCAGACTGGTTACAGTGGGACAGAGAGGCTGAGCAGACTGGTTACAGTGGGACAGAGAGGCTGAGTGGACTGGTTATAGTGGGACAGAGAGGCTGAGAGGACTGGTTACAGTGGGACAGAGAGGCTGAGCAGACTGGTTACAGTGGGACAGAGAGGCTGAGAGGACTGGTTATAGTGGGACAGAGAGGCTGAGAGGACTGGTTACAGTGGGACAGAGAGGCTGAGCAGACTGGTTATAGTGGGACAGAGGCTGAGAGGACTGGTTACAGTGGGACAGAGAGGCTGAGTGGACTGGTTATAGTGGGACAGAGAGGCTGAGTGGACTGGTTATAGTGGGACAGAGAGGCTGAGTGGACTGGTTACAGTGGGACAGAGAGGCTGAGTGGACTGGTTATAGTGGGACAGAGAGGCTGAGTGGACTGGTTACAGTGTGCCAAAACTCAGCCGTCTCTGCGTGTTGGTTGGCTGAAGCTGCTGCTGTACACTTTATATTGTCTCTACGTCTCTGTGTGTTCGGCCTCGAGGAGGCTTCATCCTGCTGTTAAAGTGGCAGGTTATTTAATGTATGCACAGCCATGCTTGAAGCACCACCGTGGTGTAATTGTTGTCATTTTTCTGCTTCATTCTTGTAAAAGCTACACATAAATGGCATGATGCGATGCCTCAGAGATGTATTGTAAATCCACATGTGGTTGTGTTACCTAGGGGGCGTTTCCAGGAAACCTGCAGCTGGTGTTGGTGCTGCGGCCGTCCAGGTTCTTCCAGAGGGCGATAGCAGACATTGGAATCAGGCTGCACAAAGATGACTTTAAAATGAAGGTACCGGTAAGCATGCTTCAGTACCGACCATCTAGCTGCAATCATGAGCAACGTGTCATTTTTAACTGAATGCTGAATCCCAGGTGGAGTCCTTTCATCAGTTACATCCACAAATACTTCGATCCTGTCAATATCCAGTAGTGTTGTGAGAAATCATCTCTCCTGAACGCATGATACAACTATGGCTTTCACAAAACAAAGTCTCACCATCATTCAATAACTCCAGGATATATATCTGCCCTTGGAATTGTCTCAATGAACAGGATATCAAACTTGTTGGTTTAGTTTTATTCAAATGTTAAATGTATTAAATATACAAAGGTACTCCAGTGATTTAGAATCTACTTTGGTAAAGATAAGGGACTCACAAGAGACAGATTTAAAACAATCAAAATGTATTGACTTTTAGTCCCTAGTACGAGACTCCAAAAAGACAGCACTTTTCCCATAATGCAACTCACTAGCTCCCCCAATTGTTTAACTGTCCCTGCCTGAGCGTCTTTCAAATTCCATGCCCCCCGTGTGCATCTCAGGCTCTCTGTTTTTAATTTGTTGTGCGAGCTGAGATCACCCTGCTGACTTCATCAAGGTTATTTTCTCTCTCCAGCCACAGAAGACGTTCTAGAACCGTTTTCAGTTGGCCGTGATTAAGCGCTTGAAGTGATAGTTGAACGTGTTTGCAGATTGTGATGCTGAACTCCCTGTCGGACCTCCACGGCTACGTGGATAAAGGCCAGCTGACCCGGGAGCTGGGCGGAAACCTGGAGTACTGTCACAGCCAGTGGATACACCACCGAACTGTGAGTAAACCAACTGTGACTTGGCAACTTTCCAAAATTGTAGTTGCATTCTAGGGCGCTGCAGGCTCACACGTGGCTCCTTTTTTTTTTCTCAACAGGCCATAGAGAACTTTGCCATGACAGTAAAAACCACAGCCCAGATGTTACAGAAGTTCGGGACGGACCTGGCTGAGACGGAGCTGCCCAACGACGTCCAGTGCACCAAAGACCTGCTCACGGCACACACCGACAAACACAGCAACCTCAAGGTGAGTGAGTACATTGAATACTATCAGGGACACTACATGGACGCACGGCAACAAAGAATTATCAGGCTGGTTGGGGTGAAACTTTGTAACCGTGGCACTCCAGCAGCCAACAACATCTGGGGTCAGATCAGTCTCAATAATTGCAAATGGACACAGAGAGACTCACAAATGCAAACACAAAGATTCACAAATGCGCACATTGGAATGCATTTGTGAATCGTTCTGTGTGCATTTGTAAATTCAACATATTTGTGAATTGTTCTGTTCGCATTTGTGAATCTTTGTGTTCGCATTTGTGAATCTTTGTGTTTGCATTTGTGAGTCTCTCTCTCATTTGCAATTATTGAGACTGATCTGACCCCATAACAACAAGAATAATACATTCACAGCTGTAAATGTGTCCCACTGTATGGATTTGAAAGGAGGTGTTACATGGTGATGGGGTTCCTGGTAATGAGCCAGATGAAACAATGCCGGCCTGCTTGAGAGTTACATTAGTACCTGGTCACTCCAGAGGATCGAGGTTCATCATGAAATTGTGGGTGACCTTGTGGCTCACGCATTGGCTACTGTTGTTGTGGTTAGTTTGTGGCAAGTTTGTGGTTAGTTTGTTGTTCATCATTTGGCAATGTAGGGTCATAAAAAGCTTTTTTAAAAAGGTAATAGCCTCTTACTTTGGACTCTCCATTCCTTCAAAGGTGAACAAGATGGTTTGCTTTCGGTCATGGTGCAAATCAGAATCCTGCACTAAAGCATGGTGCTCTGATCCACAGGTCACAGCAATTCCACTTTCTAAATGTCTGCTGTTGTAAATGCTGATGCCACCATGGCATGAGGAAACTCCACGTCTTTCATTTGATACCACAATGAAAAGAAAGTTCGGAAAAATGACGTACCCAAATAAAAATGTATGTAGCTTCTGAACCACTGTGACTAGCTAGAAAGGAAACCTGCTAAAGGTTCTTGTGAAAGTGTCAGAAAATAAAATAAAAAGGTATAAATAAGTGCTTTTAGCTGTATCTGTACAGGACAATATAGGGCTGTAACGACAGAATCAGTGAACACCTGCCTCACATTTGAAGAAGATAGGACAAAGTGTGACCATTCTACAGTGTTTCTTCATGAAAATATATCAGTTTTTTAGATGGTAATAATGTTCTTTCCAATGCTTCTTTGTCTCCAAACCAGGATGAACTAAAGCTAGCTTTGAAGCAGGGTACCACCTTGTTAGGTTGTATCAAGGAGCAGGCCGCAAAGTCGGAGAACCACAAACTCAACCCAGACGAGATGGAGAACCAAACCACGGTGGAGAGGTGACAAAGCTCTTCTTCTTCTTCTTCTTCTTCTTCTTCTTCTTCTTCTTCATTATATGCACCTCAGTCTGTAATATGGTAATGTATTCCTACAGTAACTCTCACAGTGTTTGTAATGAGGTTCCTGTTGTGTGTTTCAGGCTCCTAGCCCAGCTGGATGAGACGGAGAACGCCTTTGAACAGTTCTGGTGTAAACACCATCTGAAACTGGAGCAGTGCCTGCAGCTACGCCACTTCGAACAGGACTTCAGAGAGGTACATCTGTAGATCTGCCTCTGGCCTGGAGTCTCCTCTTCACACGGCTTCAGAAGACTTTCGCTGGAAAGCCATACTTTGAAAAACATGCTAAACCCTTGTGCCTTACTTTTAAAAAGTAGCTCTGATGTCCGTAGAGGACACAAACGTCTGTGTCATAAAACTGCCATAAGATTATATATTCAGATTATTTTCCACTTTCACCAAGTACATTTTTTTAACCAACATCAAACCTTATCATAGCTACCAAACGTCCATTATGTGTCAGGATGTTAACCCTGTAAATGTTTTTAACATAATGCTGCTTTCGTTATGACAATATAGTCTGTGTACTTTTTTTTAATAGACAAACGTGAGCAAATGGCTCAAACTGGTGGAAAATAGTAAACACTACAATTGGGCAGTGTTATCAAAAATTGTGGTTGTAATGACTTTCAGTGCAACATTTTTGTGATCATATATATATATATATATATAAGTTGTTAATACAATCTATTTCATCTCCTTACAGACACCTAATGTTCTAATAATTGTTTTATGTTACATTTCTAACTTTGGATATGATCATTTGAAGCTCAGTCTGCAACATAATAGTTGTCTTCTGTCCTCTCCGTGGTTCTCCAGGTCAAAGTGTCGTTGGACAGTTTGATGGACATTCTAACCAGCCTATCAGATATCGGGGATTGTGTGGCCAGAGTCGAACACCTGCTGATCGGACTGAAAACACTGGAGGAGAAGGCTCTGGTGAGTCTCTCCCTCTCTCCCTCTCTCTCTCTCTCTCTGTCTCTCTCTCTTGGCACACACACACACACACACACACACACACACACACATATAATGGCTGTATATGTTGTAACTAATAACATACATCATGTATTAATGTTTCATAAATCCCTTGCCAGCCATTGATAAGGCTGGTGCTTACGCCTCTCCAGCATCCTCCAATTACATAACAGCTTAGCACAAGCTCAGTCATGGCAGCTGCTTCATAAAGGCTCTTTACCATTGACGAGAAAGCAATCCCAGATTTGTATGTTACGAATCTTGGTAAATAACAGTATGAGCACCCATCTGCGTGTTAAAATGCCGTGGTATATCCTGAATGGTTGTCCTTCCAGCCCACACTAGAAAAAGCCCAGCTCCACGCACTGCACGGTGACCAGCTGATCCAGAGCAACCACTACGCTGTGGACTCCATCCGACCCAAATGTGTGGAGCTCCGGCGGGTCTGTGACGACTTCAGCAACGAGTCCAAGAAAAAGACGGACGTCTTGTCCAAATCGCTGCAGATTCACATGGGCATTGATAAGGTGAGGATGTTACGCCTTAAACACATCTACAGATGACACGCCCTGAAATACATAGTTGGGGATTTACAAAGTTACTTGTTTTTATGTCGTAATGTGCTCAATAATTTGTGTAAAGGCCCTTGACATGTATTTTTGGCAACAAATCACAGTCAAATAAAAAAAAAATTATATATATATATATATATATATATATATATATATATATATATATATATATATATATATATATATATATAAACTACGTGCATAATCATTACACTGAATTGAATCTGGAGACAAGCTAATTCACATTCAATATTTATATATATATATATATGTTTATATATAACCCAATATTTGTTAATATAAAGTCTGGACCGGCCTTTCCCATCACCATGCTGTTAGCGTGGGTTCTCAACACGTCTTTAAAGCGACATTAATTGATTTCTTCTGCAACTTGGTGGCAGTGGAACAAGAAATGGGCCCCACTAATATGTACGTAGATATGTGAGCGTCAATCTGTGCATCAAATAAGTACACACACAAAATGACCTTCTGATTCATGACGTGTCTAAATTGAAAGGCGCATGTCTGATATTCATAATCAGCATAGTCACGCCCACATTCCTCTATATAAGATGAGACATTTGCACGAAGGTTCATCATGGGGAAGGCAGAGACGTCGTTGTAAGAGTGAGAAGCTTGGCCCCCAAATAAAATACAAAACAAGACTGTCCGAGGTGGAAAGCAGAAAACCTTTCCAACGTGATTGACAGGAGTGACGATGATTGGGCTGCAGCAGACACAGGCAGAGGAGGGCGCGTGCCCTGAGGTACGCACTGCTCAGGTAAAACAAAGGAATGATTTGACCTTTACGTTTATGGGGAAAAAAATAACAGAGCAGAATAAAGATCAATGACAACAAACGGACGAAGAACAAAGAAAGTCAATGGGCCAGTACAAACAGCGAGTGACTGATGGGGAAGTAGGAACCAGTGAGCAGGAGGTCTGGTGGCAGCGGGGCCAATGAGGGACAAGTGGAACTAATCAGAATGGGGCCGACAATCAAAACGGGATGGAAAATACCACACGGCAGGAAGTGAAGTGATCTGAAAGGAGAAATATTGTGCAAACCACAAACAACATGTTCTGGATTTTCTTCTCTTTGTCTGATGATCTCTCTTTGTTCTAAAATTGGTCAGCTATGCGTGGGCTTTCTGCTTCCTCTTCATCTAAACTGACATTTGTTTTCATCTCACGCGTTGCGCATTCAGTCATAAAGATGACTTACACAATTATTAGTAGTTGTGCGAGAGCTATTTTCCTGTACAACGCGGGATCATTACCGACATTCCGGGTGCACTGACTTTCAGTATCACCGCCAGGTAAAGCGGATTTGAAGATTTGGATAATCTGGATTAATGTTAGTTTGTTTATAACATGTCTGCCTTTGGGGAGAGTTGGTGTTGGCTCCATTGACATCTTACCCTGTTGGGATTCTGCTCTGTACAGGTAAACCAGTGGTGTGAGTCTGGCATCTACCTGCTGGCCTCCCAGGCTGTGGATAAGTGTCAGTCACAGGAAGGGGCGGAGTCCGCACTGACTGACATCGAACACTTCCTGGAGTCTGCAGAAAAGAACCAGCTGACTGAACTGAAGAACCTCCACAACCAGTACGAGGTTGTCCTGTCCGAGGAGATCCGGGTACGGTGCACACTTTGCAGTATGACTGGACTTCCTGTTGTAAAAAACAGATTGATAGTGATGCTTTCTGTCTGCAGGCCAATGTCCTGAAGGCACTGAAGCGCCTGGAGGACGTCCAGGAGATGTTTCAGAAGCGGCACGTCAGTCTGAAGAGGCTGTCAGCTAAACAGACGAGGCCCGTCCAGCCCGTCGCCCCCCGGCCCGAGTCTTCTCCTAAACGGCCCGCACTGAAGAACCCCCCCAGAACTCCAGGGAGCCAGCAGCGTGAGTCGGATGTTGCTACGTTGAGCTCTTAAACTGGTTGACACCTCGAGCTGCAAACTTAAATAGTTGTCAGCCTTTTCTTTGCCATAAACTGAACTCATGTAACGACTGCATGTATGTAAGGTGACCCGAGCTCTGGAAAGACAACATTTAAATGTCTTGTGCTCTGTCCTCTCAATTCACTGTAGCTCTGGCCCGCAGAGTGTCAGACAACTCTAACAGTAGCAGGCAGCCAGTCGAAGTGGATCCCAGCAAGAAGAGGATCATACGCAAGGCCAAGGGAGGCATCAAGGTACCCTTCTCTCTCTGCAACATGAAGTCCTTTCAACAAGTAACTTTAATAATTTGTAATATTCTGTTTATTTCAAAGTAAGAGGGAACAGCTGACTATGACAGCGTGCAGGGTATTGTCCCACAATGATGGATTCCAGTGCCAATCCTGTTACTTTTATGCATAACTATGCAGCAAAAAGACGAATCTGAACTGGGACAGAATACACAGCATGGCAGGTATCAGTGGCTGGTTGGTCCCTGAAGGTTGACAAGAATTGATCAAATATATACATGTACATTGTGTGTGTGTAACCCTTTTCTAGTCTTCCGACCACTCAAAGCGCTTTAACACTGCATGTCATCATTCACACACTGAGGGGAGGAGCTACCATGCAAGGTGCCACCTGTCCATCAGGACTAACTAACAATCATACAACATTCACACACCGTAGGAACAGCTACGGCAGTGGTTCCCAAAGTGGGGGTCGCGACCCCTAGGGGGGGCGCGGTGGTACTACAGGGGGGTCGCGGCTTCATCACCAACCCACACACACAGACGCACACATACACCGGTAAAACAATATAAAATAACCGACGTGACATGCACTGTGTTCCAACCACGCCACCAGAGCGGCTCATGTCACAGACCGACTGTGGCAAAACCAGCGAGAGAGCGAGCGCGCGCCCGAGCGAGAGAGCGCGAGCGAGGCAGAGACACACAGCGACACAGAGCGAGAAATAAAAAAAAAAATTGGGGTCGGGCTGCGGGGGGGGGGGGGGGGGGGGGGGGGTCGTCCAATGTTCCTATATCATCAAAGGGGGTCTTGACAGAAAAAGTTTGGGAACCACTGAGCTACCGGATAAAGTGGGGTAAAGTGTCTTGTCCAAGGACACATAGACGTGGGCTAGTGGAGCCGGGTATCGAACCACCGGTGCTCTGATTGAAAGACGGCCCTGCTCACCACTGAGCCACAGTCACCATGGGCGATGTGTTTACAGCTCATTGAGCAGGAAGAACAACAACAACAAATCCTATTAGCTCATGAAATGAACTTATGAAACAAGCTGGTGTCGTGTATACAGCTTAATGTATCAAATAAACTGAAACCTTGGACAGAGACTAATAATTAAGCAGACACAAAGCTGTTGTATGTTCTGGGTATGCTTGTGGTTTCTGTCCTGTAACAAGCTGGTATACCTAAAGGATCAACATGTCTGAACGAGTGAGTCATTGACGTATGTGGAATGCTCCTCACAGGTTCAGCTGTCGTGCTGCTTCTGTCTCGAAAGTCTGTCTGTTTACTTTAAAAAGCAAAGATAAGGAGCAAACAAACAACAACACATGCAAAATCTGATTCTATCATACAATGCTCTATCAGTCTCTCTTTTGGACCACACACGCCACCTGGTCAGAGAAGGTCAGAAGGTCAGAAGGTCAGAGGTCGCCTACAGAACCTGAGGCTGGCGGCCACTCAGTGCATTAGTTATCAGGCTTGAAGAAGGAGGCGCTCCCTCACCAGTATGCCACCCTGCTGCTACGCCACCATGTTGCTCTGATCTCATTAATTGGTTTACAGTGTGCATAACTTGGATGTGCGCCCCAAGGTTACTTTGTGCTGTGCAGTGATAGTGTTGGTGTGTTAGACCATAAACCTCCCTCCATAATTGACGAGGGCAGACGGTTCCAAAATCCAAAGCCTGCCGAGCAGTTTCCTTCTTCTTATTAGTCAACTCCGTGAACGTGTAAAAAGAAAATGTAAAAAGATGTTTAAGATGGCCGTTTTTTAATCAAGTGACATTAATGCAGGAGAGTATTCCTCCCTGAACAACTACAGACGATGCTCATGAAAAGGCTGGAAACATTAAGGAGGAGGACATGACGTTCTGTTGTTTGAGCTGCACACAGCCATCGGATCTCAATGTGGACGCAGGAGACTCTTGTTAATAGCATGTATGCAATGTACATGTATTAATACCAAGTGTTGAATGTATTAATACCAGGTGTTCAATGTATTAATACCAGGTGTTGAATGTATTAATACCAGGTGTTGAATGTATTAATACCAGGTGTTCAATGTATTAATACCAGGTGTTCAATGTATTAATACCAGGTGTAAATGTAGTCAGGTTAATAGATTGATTAGATACAATCGAAATATAAGACACATTTTATTGCAAGGTGTCATGGGGGTGTAAGTGGCATTTTCCCTGACCAAATGTATGTACGTAAGTAATCTCTATGATTCAGCCAATATATGTATAATCTCGAGGCAACGGGACAATATTTTGGTTTGGGCAGCGTTCTGGCTTCCAATCGTAGTCCGAGTTGTATTGACCAATCACGTTGGAGCAGTCTTTGGTTTAATGAAGGTAATCAGACCATGTGGCTGGTGATTATTTATCTTTTCATTGGTTGAACAGGGTTTTCGGTCTGTGTTTCAGTTCTAAGTTAATATATTTACATAATGTAACTCACCTCTATCAAAATACAAATGCATCATTCAGTAAATCATTTTTAAAATCCAGGCTTCTGACAGGAAGAAAAAGTACCAACTTCAAAGTATCTTGTGATCTATGCACCCTGCAGTGTCTTTACTGTTGGGCCAGTTCAATATTTACCTATGACTGCAAACACCTGGTGGAGACATACTATTTATGACTTTAGAAGTTACCAGGGATTCCCTGAATGCACCATCTATCGGATGTATTGGGACGAGGCTTTGAGAAGAAGACTCTGAGTTCACTGATGTTGCACGGTTGCATTTTGGACATATTATACAAAGTCCCAAAAGTCCACAAAGTCAACCTATACATTTGTGTTTGTGTGTCACAGATTGAGGTGATGCATGAGGAAAGCCAAGGAGGCTCCACCCATGTCATTGTGACCAATGAGACAGAGGAGAGTCTGTCCAACAGACGCAGGTAAGGACCGACCACAGCGCTGTGTTCTCATGCAGTCCTTTGCTTCACTGTAACATCACTAAAAAGACAATATGATTATGATTGTTCATGAGAAGTCAGTCATGCAAGGTCATATATGATTCTGTGTGCATGCTTTGAAGTAAGGCCGTCACCTCTTAGTCAATTAGTCCTTTTAGTCTCAGTCGACTCTGATTTCTTCAGTCGATTACTCACTTTTTATTCATTTTCCTGCTGAATGACTTTTTCCCCAAAAATGTCTGAACACAAGATTTAAAGTTGTGATTTTGTGAGATTCTCTGCGGAGGGTTATTCAACATAGCGTGTCTTTGGTCGAAAGCAGCCCTAGTTTGCAGTAGCTTTGCTATTTGTATTGTAATTGAACACCACTTACCACATGCACTGACATGTGAAGAGCACATTTCAGGTGGTGGAACAGTTGTCACCCAGGTGACGGTGCACGTTGTGATGTCGGACTCCAGTGTGGAATGTTTCATTTGACCCTGTGCTGTGTGGAGGCACGTCAACGGACTTTTATTGAGATATACCAATCTAATAGACTACCTAATTTGTCTGTTCAGTGATGATGTAAAACACAAATATCTAAGCTCTACTCTCTGTCCCTCTTCAAAGAATCCAGAACCTGTGAAACTAGTGTTTAATTCCAAAGTCTCCTACTGCAGTGTAAAGTCCACGGCAGGCTTCATGTGCGATGTGTTTTGCAATACAACTTCTTAGAAGATGTATTACAAACTTTGTCTTCTGGGCTTCTGCATCTTGTGAGACTTGTGTCTCGTCCACTTTAGGAAAAATTTAGGAAAAAGCAATGAATGACAGAAACAGAAATGATTGTCGAAGCAAATGTTCTGATTTGACACTGAAGGCCAACACACAAACACAACCACATCCGGGAGCGTGGCTCGAAGCCCAGAGAGAGAGAAAGAGCTCAGGAACCAGCATCATTATATTGCATTCAGCCATGTCTGCCGACTCAGTGAGAAGCATCATCTCCGGGTCGGCGGCTCCAGTTTGAAGTATAGAGGAAGTGGACAGAATGAGTAACTCCACATGGCTCTGTGGATCCTCAGAGGACGACACAGCAACAGCACGTACCACTGACATCACACACACTTGTCGACGAGGCAATTTGACTTCTAGAAGACAATCTCTGTGCTCAATCATGTGCATCTGCATTTAGAATTGAATAACATTTAGCATTAGAGGATCCATCACACAAGGCTACATGCAACAGTCGCTTGTTAAGGAGTTCTGTTTAATATGTATGATATGAGAAACATGAGAATGCATTCAAAGGTCCGAGAGGGTCGAACACTCCAAATGAATTTTTAAAAACAACATTACTAACAGTGTTTTCTGAAAGATAAGCAAAGCGTACATAAAGTCATAAGGAAAAGGTTTCCCCGGCTTGTGTTATTTCCTGGGTAATAGTTAGTGTATTATGACTTGTATTGTTTAGGTGCTAAACAATACAAGTGTGTATTGCACTGAGCCAAATGGAAGAAGAGAGGCACTGTTGGGATGAGTTGGTTTCATTTCCTCACGTAGAGACATCGTTCCGTTTCTTCTTTTACTTTTCATACTTCCTGGCATGTACACGTAAAAGAAATCAGATGACCTGCTGACATTTTGGATTGGTCACATGGGCTCTTTTAGAAGACGCTGACAAATTACAAATTATTTTAAAGTTAAGCTACTGACATTATTTTCCAGGTTCACATCTGGCTCAGTGGCTAGCGGGTCCGTCCTTCAATCAGAGGATCTGCGGTTCGAACCTATGTTGATGTGTCCTTGAGCAAGAGACTTAACCCCCAATTGTTCCCCGTAGCCTTGTCTACGGTGTATGAATGTAAGTCGCTTTGGATAAAAGCGTCAGCTAAATGAAATGTTAATTTTTTTTTAATGAAAATCCATCGAGGTTTGGTCGACCAAACCAAATAAAAACTACTAACCAATATTCTAATATATATCACAACATATCACCTGTTATATTACCTTTTTTCTCAGTTCTGGGTTAGGGTGTGCTTTCTGCCTTTAAACCCAAATGTGCTCCCCCGGCAGTCAAAGGGTTCATTCTAAGGTCAAGACGCCAGATGACGTTCACACTCGTGGTGATTCAGACGGTTTTGTTTTAATGTAAAAACCACAGCGTAACAGGATGCAGTGAGAGAGAAGAAGAAACACAATCTCAAATGAGTCATAGCAGGATGAGATTTCTCCTAAAATAGTACGGCATACTTGTATTATAATAGAGTTTAGCGTAGTAAATCAGAAATCTGGTTTCAGATAGAGGACCCTCAGATTCGTGAAGCATGGCAGAGATGGTGAGTTATTGCACGTTTAATACATGTGTCTACTGGTGCAGCCCCACTTGTCCTAGTTTACATGTTTGTGCTGCATCGTAAACCATGTACAAGAGAACAGCTTGACTTACAATTTACTCCAAAGCAGTGGCTTGTCAACCTTGAAACAAAGCAAAGTCTACTTGAGACCCGTTGTCCCAGCTTCTGTAGGTTATTTTTATTGAGGATAAATATCTTGTACACCCATGCTATCGTCTTTCTTCTTTTATGATTTATCCTTCCTGACCCCCAGCTTGGGAACCACAGCTCTAAAACCAAAAGGTGCAAATGTCACAAGCCCCTTACAGTGGCAATGCAAAGAGGTACAATGCAACAGCACACAGTAAATGAGGCTAATTAACCATACTTGTACCATGTGTTCCGTCTGTAGCGTAGGGCAATTCACCCATCTGGCATCATTTAGCTCAGTCTGGCCGGATGCAGCTGTCCTTCTACTGGTTGGCTGGTGTCTCAATAGGAAATATCTGAGGCACCTCGTCAGCCTGAGTCACAGCACAGCTACCGCTACAGAGTTCAAGGGTCCACGAATAGACAGGCATATCTACCAGTTACTCACCACCCACAAGACAATGCTAATAATAAATGATGCAGAACATTTCATACCGAATACATCTGTTCTTCATTCGGTGTCTATTTGATGTATTTGCATTATGGGTGATGCAATTCAAACTTATGATCCATGCCGTTAACAATGAAATTATCACTCGATAAGCACCTTGTTTTGCTCCAGCCCGGTACAGCAGGAATTACATTCACATTTTAACATCTTCAAATGTGTTGTTTTGTCCAAAACATAAAAAATAAAAAAAGATATTCACTTTAAATGTAAACATATGAATATCAGCAAATTACCACATCACAAACACATTTTTATTGCCATCGGTTTGAAACATGACTAAAAGAAATGATCAATCATCAAGATGGTTGCAATTCTCTTTTAATTAAGTAAATGATTAATCTGCTAATTGTTACAGCTTTAATGACATCCACAAAATAAAATGTTTACTGAACCTTTTTGGATTATAAATCTCTTCAAACCTTCAGAAATGCATTCAGATTTAGACACTGGGACATGCATGTGACACCAGACGTCATCATATTTAACAGCTAGTTTAGATGTTATTTCAGACTCTCCAGACAGGGCTAAAGCCTTTCAGAATTTGCCAAGTGAGTAACAGTGTGGAGCTCTGAGTGTGTGCACACAGAGACAAAAAGCCTTCATGTAAACAGAAGCGGAACAGGTTCAACCAATCTTTTCTCTCTAGCTTAAACAAAGTGAAAATCCGGTTGATGGCTGAAGAACAACAGAGTGCATTGGTTTGCTCAACAGAACAGCGTTTGTCTTTATTTACAAGAGAGCAAATACCTAAAATAGCCAGCAAACAGTGAAAGAGGAAAAACATGGCAGGCCGTTTGTTTCAGGTACCATCATTTGTTACCGTGGTACATTCAGCATCCAGCAGTACGTCACCTGAAGACCATTCAAGTGAAAGCGGCCATACAGGAGTAGGTGTTCTGGTAATATGGCAGACACAGCAGCGCCACTCTCACTGCCGTGCAGTAAATATTATTTATAAATCCTCCGGAGTTGCCGGAGACTGTAGGGTCTGTTGCTGCCTGCCAGAGTGAGCGCACATCCGTGGCGTGGCCGTGCGATGTGATCATGTGATTATAGATGCAAGGGTGGTACGGAGTCTTGCCCTCCCCTGAAAAGTACACATGTTCCTGGGGAGAGACCCCCATGGCCTTGGCACACATCCCCATGAAGACGTCGTCGATGTACATGGAGGAGTTCAGCAACAGAGTTGCTTGGTAGATCTTGGCGGCCACATCCCCTGAGACCACGTACCCCGCTCCAGCAGTGTAGTCTGGGTAAGCGGGCCAGGGGTACAGATCATGGGGAACGTGGTATTTGCTCTCTTTACGGCGAACTGGAGGGGCTCCTCTGTGTACATGTCCCACCCACAGGTCTTTGGCCACTGATTGGCTACTCAGGAGCTGCCGCAGGTACTCCACCAAATTTGGCATGTGGACGAAGATGTCATCATCCGCAGACATGAGGAAGCGTGCCTGACGGCAGTACTTGTGGCCCCAGTGGAACTGCAGGATCAATTTGGAAGTCAGGTTGTGGAAGGTGTCCAAAAAGTTCTGCTGGATCAGGTCGCCGTAGGCCTGGTCCTCCTGCAGCAGCGCGCTTTGCACCCTGGATCTCCACCCGACGTTCGGGTGCACACCGAGGGCAAACACCAGCCTCACGCTTGCCCCTAGTTCTGACCAAACAAAGCTCTCGTTGCCCCACGTTTCCCTGATGGCCTGGCGGCGCTCAAAGTTCTCCGGCGAGGATTTCACAAAAAGCAGCAGAAGGACATCATCCCGGCTTTGCCCGTCTCTGCCGCCACCTCCACATTTGCCCGGATGGTTCATGAGGTATGGATAGTTCCCTAACCCACCGTCCGCATCATAATAACCCTCCTTCCTGTTGCGACGGCTGGAGCTGAGGGCGTAGGAGGAATTGAGAAAGTCGTAGTTGTCGACCAGGTAGCGGTACGTGTAGGATCTCATGTGGCTGACCACATGGTGGTCCAGCTCCTCCCAGCAGACCATCACCACACACAGCAACAGACCTGTGGTCAGCAGCTGCATGCACTGGCACTTGCGGATACGACGGAAGTTTATGAACATGGCGACTACTGCTTATTTCTGCCGATCTCCCAACACTGACAGCACGTATCTTCCGTCTTGCCTGTCTCTTCTTTTTCTGAGTATGTAAGCTATTTCATCTCTGCCTCCTGTCACTCCCAAGCTTGACTTCACTTCTAACCTTCTCCTCTCTCTAACCTTCTTCCTTATTATATATTATATTGTCTCGCCTCATATGTGTCCTATTGTCCTCCTCCGGTCCTATCGACTGGCTTCTCTTCCTTTTGATGATGTCAAGTCCAGTAGGCCTTCGTCAGGCTCATCAGCAGTCGTACTTGTTCTGTTGCTGATCTTCTAAAGCTCCGCTCCCTCATAGTGATCAGGCCCCAGGAAGCTCCAGGTAAAGCTGGGTGTCCCTCATTCAGCTTGAACAATTCAAGACGCTCCTACGTACTTCTCTCCTAAGAACTCCTGGTTATTTCACCGCTCTCCTCCACTTGCTTTTCCCTCCGCCTCTTGGCCACTGTCACATCAGCGCATCATTGGAACACACGGCACCTGAACAAGAGAGAGACAAGATCAAATTTGATAAAAAGCTGTTTGCATGCTTGGGCGATGCTTTAAAACTAGAATACACCAGTCCTGAAAAGATGAGTTGATTTATCAACTTTATTGCCAATTATTTTGAAAAGAAATTCATTCATCACACACATATTCCAGACACCGTCTGGTTCCGGCCTCTTATTGTGAGGAATTTCTGCTTTCCTCAGATTTTGTATAATGGTCCTTTTTGGCAGGTTGGTGGGACAAAACACAACATCTGAAGAGGTCTCGGAAAATCAAAACTATTCAATTCATTATTAAAAAACATTTTTTTAGCAAATGACAATAATCTGTTAGTTGCACTGACATTTTAAATCACACACACCTTTCCAAAGCCTAACTAAGTGGTGGCCTGAACTTTACTTATTGTGAATACAGAAGTTTATTTTGAAAAGACACCATGCATGTAACGACAATATTGACACATCAACACTGACATGTGAGGGGAAGCTAGAGCATCATATTTTGAAGCTTTGGAACGCTTCAAAATATCATCATATCAGACCAGGGACTCAAAGTGGAGGGCGGATGGCCCCTTCCCCACTTCCTACCCCATGTTCACTATGTTTTGGTTTTGTTTCTTGGTTAGGTCATCTCTAATTGCTTCTATTTTGTTGGTTTTTACCATGTAAAGTGCATTTGAGTACCTTTAAAAAGCGCCATACAAATGAAATGTATTATTATTATTAATAATAATAATCCTTAGTGTCACTTGTGCCACTATCAGGGGGACAAAATATGTCCACAGACAGAAATATGAACAGCTGTCAAAGTACTACAGTAGGTCCAGATACAGTAGGTCAAGATACAGTATATCCAGCTACAGTAGGTCTAGCTACAATAGGTCCAGCTACACCAGCTACAGTATATCCAGCTACAGTAGGTCTAGCTACAATAGGTCCAGCTACACCAGCTACAGTAGATCCAGCTACAGTAGATCCAGCTACACCAGCTACAGTAGTTCTAGCTACAGTAGGTCCAGCTACAGTAGTTCTAGCTACAGTAGGTCCAGCTAAAGTAGGTCCAGCTACACCAGCTACAGTAGATCCAGCTACAGTAGGTCTAGCTACAGTAGGTCCAGCTACAGTAGGTCCAGCTACAGTAGTTCTAGCTACAGTAGGTCCAGCTACAGTAGATCCAGCTACAGTAGATCCAGCTACACCAGCTACAGTAGGTCCTGCTACAGTAGATCCAGCTACACCAGCTACAGTAGGTCCAGCTACAGTGGGTCCAGCTACAGTAGATCCAGCTACACCAGCTACAGTAGGTCCAGCTACAGTAGGTCTAGCTACAATAGGTCCAGCTACAGTAGGTCCAGCTACACCAGCTACAGTAGATCCAGCTACAGTAGATCCAGCTACACCAGCTACAGTAGATCCAGCTACAGTAGGTCCAGCTACAGTAGGCTATGTCCAGATACAGTATATCCAGCTACAATAGGTCCAGCTACAGTAGTTCTAGCTACAGTAGATCCAGCTACAGTAGGTCCAGCTACAGTAGATCCAGCTACAGTAGATCCAGCTACAGTAGATCCAGCTACAGTAGATCCAGCTACAGTAAGTCCATCTACAGTAGGTCCAGCTACAGTAGGTCCAGCTACAGTAGATCCAGCTACAGTAGGTCCAGCTACAATAGTTCCAGCTACAGTAGGTCCAGCTACAATAGATCCAGCTACAGTAGGTCCAGCTACAGTAGGTCCAGCTATAGTAGTTCTAGCTACAGTATGTCCAGCTATAGTAGTTCTAGCTACAGTAGATCCAGCTACAGTAGGTCTAGCTACAGTAGGTCCAGCTATAGTAGTTCTAGCTACAGTAGGTCCAGCTACAGTAGGTCCAGCTACAGTAGTTCTAGCTACACCAGCTACATTAGTTCTAGCTACACCAGCTACAGTAGTTCTAGCTACAGCAGATCCAGCTACAGTAGGTCCAGCTATAGTAGTTCTAGCTACAGTAGGTCCAGCTACAGTAGGTCTAGCTACAGTAGGTCCAGCTATAGTAGTTCTAGCTACAGTAGGTCCAGCTACAGTAGGTCCAGCTACAGTAGTTCTAGCTACACCAGCTACAGTAGTTCTAGCTACAGCAGATCCAGCTACAGTAGGTCCAGCTATAGTAGTTCTAGCTACAGTAGGTCCAGCTACAGTAGTTCTAGCTATAGTAGGTCCAGCTACAGTAGTTCCAGCTACAGTAGGTCCAGCTACAGTAGGTCCAGCTACAGTAGTTCCAGCTACAGTAGGTCCAGCTACAGTAGGTCCAGCTACAGTAGGTCTAGCTACAGTAGGTCCAGCTATAGTAGTTCTAGCTACAGTAGGTCCAGCTACAGCAGATCCAGCTACAGTAGGTCCAGCTACAGTAGTTCTAGCTACAGTAGGTCCAGCTACAGTAGTTCTAGCTACAGTAGGTCCAGCTACAGTAGTTCTAGCTACAGTAGGTCCAGCTACAGTAGTTCTAGCTACACCAGCTACAGTAGTTCTAGCTACAGCAGATCCAGCTACAGTAGGTCCAGCTATAGTAGTTCTAGCTATAGTAGGTCCAGCTACAGTAGTTCCAGCTACAGTAGGTCCAGCTACAGTAGGTCCAGCTATAGTAGGTCTAGCTACAGTAGGTCCAGCTATAGTAGTTCTAGCTACAGTAGGTCCAGCTACAGCAGATCCAGCTACAGTAGGTCCAGCTACAGTAGTTCTAGCTACAGTAGGTCCAGCTACAGCAGGTCCAGCTACAGTAGTCACACACATACTTACAAGCTAAAACACAGTTTCCCTGGGTGCAGCTCTAGTTATCCTCAATTACGTACCAGCTCCAAAGGTCTCAGATGCAAACCTCAAAACCACACTGTCTCCAGATATCTGTTCAGGGATCTGAGTTGCAGCATCAGCCTTCTCCTGATCTTCTCGTCTCTTTTGTCAGTTCATTAATATAACAACAATACAAATGTTTGGATATATATATATATATATATATATATATATATATATATATATATATATATATATATATATATATATAATAATACAAAAAAAGCATGTCAAAACGGAAGTTAATGCAAAGCCTCGTGATGTTTTCATTGACATGGTTGGAAAGACTTCTAAAGGCACTTTTCGTTATTCCAATTCAAAGCTTTACTAATGTGCTACAATAATGTTATTTGTGGACTTTTCCAAGCAAATATTACTGTATGTGTTTGCGATTGAATCCACCCATGAATATCGCTCCCGGTCGGCTGCAGCCTCCCCGTTGCCACGGTGTTAGTTACACAGGTGAGCTCACGCGGAAGACTGCGGGCTCAACTCCGACAGGTAACATGTGCACAAGCCCAACAGAAGACCGCATCGGAGAGTCCGCTGGTCCACTGCATGCCCGCAGGCCCCCGGACACCGGGCACGGAGACCGAAGTTTCCCAGGAATGAGTTACTTACCGGAGATATGCCGAAACAGCACCGACGGGGCGGGCGACTTGTGGAGTGAACTCCGGAGCACTAGACTTGGTCACTGCGGGTAGCGGCGGTCCATACGGCTGAGGATGTACGTCACCACGTGGCATTTGCGCACAGCTGAGTCATGTGGACATTTAAGTTTCTCTATATCATCAATATATTAATTCCTCCAACATTTATGTGACTAGTTAACGATATACAATATATTATGATATTGCAATGGCATTTGTATAGGCACTTACATATGTTTCACTAGATACTGTTTTTATTGATTCATAGCCAATGAAAACTATATGTGTGTAGTACACTGGGGCAATATTTATGATACCTGAATGTGAGTTGTGCATTGAAAAATGTAGATATTAATATAACTCTTTTTACTTTCTGTGATTTACAACATTGCTGTGGTTCCCAAAGTGTGGAGTAACAGAACAAGTTTAGTTCATGTGGAATAGTTTGGAATGCTTGATGGCTACCTGGTAACAGAGAGTTGATAAGTGTGCTGCAATGTTTCATGGGAGGATTCCTGGCTTTACAAGGCCACGAGGCGTCCCTGAACGCTCCACATTAACCTTGAGGATTATGGGACACTGAGGACACAGGGGACACTAAGGGCTACATGGGACACAGAGGACACAGGGGACACAGAGGGCTGTAGGGGACACTAAGGGCTACATGGGACACAGGGGACACAGGGGACACTGAGGGCTGCATGGGACACTAAGGCAGCACAGTTGCCCCGAGGATCTGATGATGATCTTCAATAACTAACAGTGGGTGTTCACATGTTCACCTTTACCCGATGAAGCCATTTTGGTTTCTACCAGTCATGCTGCAACATGGAATGAAAGACAAATGATTTTAGTTATTCAGTTTGCCACATAGCACTAATTGTCCACTAGACTGTAGAGATCTTTTAATAATTCAATTCATGTATATATGTATAGCCCTATAATCACAACTGTGCCTCAGAGGGCTTTACGATCTGTAGAGAATACAACATCCTCTGTCCTCGGATTCAGGAAAAAGTCCCACAAAAAAAACCTTTTCATGGAAGAAAAAGGAAGAAGCCTCAGGGAGAGCAACAGAGGAGGATCCTCTATCAGGGTGGACGGAAGTGCAATAGATGTCCCGTGTCCAGAATGAACATCATAACAACACAATACACCATTACAAAAGAGCCTTCTTATTTTACTTGAATATATTTGTTTTAAGGATTTCATATTTTGTACCACTATGATATCGCTTTATGTGTAAAAGGAGAGGCTTCTCTGATAGGAGGAAACCGTTAACTCTATCTTTACTCCCATAAACAATTCAACTTGATCACACACACACACGCACACACCTTCTTACATTGCTGACCACAGCAGAATGCTTTATCAGCGGGTCTCTTGACCACATGGCACATGACCGTTCACAAAGCGCCAGAGCAGGGCGTCCTGTTTGCATGGGTCCCCCCCGGGGTCTTCCCCATTTCCTATGTAATCTGTGAGTTTAACCTTTTTCCTACCATTGTTGGGCAGAGTATTACTCACAGAGCAAAAAAAAAGGGAAGGTTTCTATTATTTGTGAGTTTTTCCTGATCTGATGTGAGGTCCTGGGACAGGGATGCAAACCACAGAAAGGTAGTGAACAGCCAACCCCACTGAACTCTCATACTGAAGCTGGGTGCGTTGGTACACTGATCAAGGGTCTGTTTGATGAGTCAGGAGGGAGAAGAGGTTGGTTTGAAAGAGTGTGACTTTAAAATGACATACATTTCTAATAAATTATATCCGTAACACACTGTAAGACTAAAAGATTAGTAAACAACTACATTTACTCAGCTGCAGCTTGTTAATTCTGACCTTTCTGTGGTTTGCATTAACGAACCATGGGGTGTTCTGAACAACCAGCTACTGTGTTTTTCCCCGTGGAAACAAGATCAATTTGTGATTATGTTTGATACAAACTTTTATCTTTGTACCGATTAATTCCATTCAGTTTATTTTGTATAGCCCAATATCACAAATTTGCCTCGGAGGGCTTTACAATCTGTACACATACGACATCCCTGTCCCAGGACCTCACATCGGATCAGGAAAAACTCCCCAAAAATAACCTTTCACAGGGAAAATTGGGAAGAACCCTTCAGGAGAGCAATCCCTCTCCCCGGATGGACAGAAGCAACAGATGTCATGTGTACAGATGAACAGCATTACAGATGAGGTATTATCCGGACCATTTTCAGCCCTAACTGGCACCAAAACCGTGAAGAAAAAAAAGACCAACCCCCTTTGTAGGAAATGTGTATATTGTAAACACCCACAAACAGCATACCCCACCCCTCTGGCTAAGGGCCGTTAACTCTGCTGAGGACGCTGTGAATGTAAGCGCCGACCCAGCACAAAGACCTATAATAGAGGGGCTTTAGCCCAACAGAGCCCCTGAGCAGGGAAGCTGCTGACGCCTGTGCAATGCTGCCACACAATAGGCCGAAACACATAGTTCCACAGCAGCATGTTTTGACTGACCCATGGGTGCAACCAACAATAGTGCACTCTCACAACACATGGCCGGGCCTTGACATTCAGGAAAAACGTAACATGAGAAGATTCACTTTTGGAAAGAGTTTGAAGTTATCTGCTGTAAAGACTGAAGTGAAGGAGCTTTGACTCTTGAATAGGATGGGGCCATCTACGTCCTGGGCCTTGAACACACTTCTTAGTGCATGTGCTCTTGTGTTTACTGCTGCTGTTTCAGACACTCAACATCTGGAGTTACTTCACATGCATGTGATCAGACAATTAATAAATTGTCTAGTAATGAGGGATTCACTTCATAAATCATGGCACATAAAAAAAAAAAAAATGACTTGGTATTTTAATCAAAACTTCAATTTGTAGTATGGCCCACTGCTACTTTAAATCAATGAAACACATTTTGCCACCAACATAAACTGGCATTACTGTATACGCTGCATGAACAATATGTGTTCTTTGGATGTCTCCAAGTATCAAAACATTTAGTTGTCACATGTTCAGACTTTACTGCTCACTTGGTAAACCTACTTTATATCCACTTCCTCTAGTAGGAATAGTTCAGTTCCTCAATCAAAGAAGTTAAGACGCCACATTGTACAACCCATCCTCATTTCTAAATATATTACAATTGTTGTCAATGACTCTTGGTTTCAGTACGTTTGTTAAGTAATTACATGTACGAACATACTAATATACAAACCATAAAAATATGTCTGCTTTGTTTTATGGGTTTGAGGCATTCGATACCTCATATGGTGCTGCTTCACAATGATACTGACTGTTGGCTGTACATGTTGGGTCAACTGTTGACTGTCTACGCAGACTCTAGCACCGACAGCCAGAGGCCTTGGCGCCTCCATTTCTTTCCTGAGTGCTTATCAGTGTTTAGCTGCAAAATTGATGAACACTAATATGATTAAACTATCGGTTCATTTTCTTGCGCTCACTTGTAGGGAATCAAGTGTGCCCCGAGTGGTTTGCTTCTTCGTTTTACTTTCCAAGGCCAGAAGAGAACAAAATGAGCTCATGTGGTACCAACCAAGTAATTAAAGTGGGCCAGCCTCTAATTGTAGACTCTCTCTCTCTCTCTCTCTCTCGAATTGCTTTGTGATTCCTGAGAGTGATAGCATAAGCTCAGTTAGTTAACTGAGCTTATGCTATCACTAGCACAAGCTAATGGATGTCAAAGCTCGGGCGTTGATATTCGACACCGAGCAGATTAATGCTTGAGAAGCTCAGGTTACCCAACCAACGTGTACTTTCCCCGTATAACTTAAGTAGCATGAACATAACGTCGGTAGAATAAACAGTGGCGTCAGTAGTTTCAGTGGTGAGTGCATGCGTGGGAAGTGTGCGTGGGATGTTGTATAGTGCCAGGTCAAACCACACTCTCCTACAACCAGGGTCTCAGGACAGAGAGCGAGAGAGAGCTCCTGAGACCAGAGGGCCTTTTAAATGCAGCGCTGGTACACAAGGCCCAGGTGTTGCCGGTGCTGCTGATTACCTCAGGTGTTTCCACTCTCCTGACGACCCTTGGCCACGCCCACCTGCAGGGACACGAGCCAGTTGGCAGAGAGGGTCGTCGTCACACTATGCAGATGAGTTCACCTTAAAACATTTAACTTCCAGGAACTGGAATTCTCTAAACAGCTATTAGTCATAAGTCTGTTATTACAAACCTCGCTTCACTTGTAAATGAGCACCTTTGAATGTAAGCAAAGCAAACTTTCCGTCTGTATGTAACAGATTACATGTACTGTTATCCTGCCGTCGTGCTGCGTGACACACTTACATCGTTTTGGGTCTCTACATAATGAGAGGTATTGGTCGTTGGAATGAAATATTGCAGGAATGCAGGATATTTCTGTTATTTAGGCTGTGGCCAAAGGTGCTGATTCAAAATGAGTTTAATCATACATTCTGGAAACATTGGGTTAAACAGCCCAACCGTTTCTCTCACGAATTACTCTATTTTTATTTAATATTTGGCCATCTTTTATTCAGTTATAATCATTGTGCAATTGCTTAGATCCGGTTGCGTCACTACAAACTCCAGACACAAAAGCAATCATCCGACAGTTTGGAAAGAAGACAATTATCGAAAGCACTTTATCGTGAGCGCAGCTGTAATGTCGCTAACATTCCCCCCTGTACAGGACACCTGTTTGGGGGCACACTCGAGACCCTGGAGGTCTAAGCTGAACCAAGAAGTCGCTCTGTGAACTCTGGTGATATTATCTACCGTCTAAAGTCTGAGACCTCTTTAGTTTACAACCGGCTTGATCATCTGACCTCTCATGTTTCTAAACCCGTCACACTTTGTTGTGGCAATGAAACCAAATCCCCTGATTTGAACAATTAACTTTGGTGAATCCAATGTGATGTAAGGTGATAGAACTGATGGACAAAAGATAAGGCCCGACTTAAACTGGTTCATCCAAGTCAGATTGATTTCCCTCATGTGACTTGTGACTTGTTGTGTTAGGATGAATTAAGTAACGATTGTGCTGTCGGATGCCCTGAAGCAGGTTTGCAAGGCAGCAGGACATATTAAATCAAGAATGTCAAATATCTAGTAATACCATATACTGTACCTGACAGAGCAGTAGTTAAATACAGCAGCTTTGTCAGTGGCCGTAGTTGTGACGGGAGTAAAGGGGGAAGTCTGACTGCGTAGTATAAAGTCTGCATAGGGAGAAGTGTCTTGGAGACAAACACAGGACTTTCACCCAGTAGACAGGTGTTTGTGACCAGCGTGAAACCAAGAGTCACATAAGTTACATAACATTACTACATTGCTTATGTATCGTAGCTTTCTGATTTACGTTACTTAGATATCGTAACATTACTTAGGTATCGTAACATTACTTAACTGCGTAGCATATGTCGTGAGACTACTTAACTATGGAACAAACATACTTTGTATCCACCTTTCCTGTGAAAACAGAAGTTGGTTTAGAAAAGACAATATTGGCATAGTGGCCAGACTTGGTACTGCATAATCAATGATACACACAAGCCCAGGAGCTTTTTCCATACACAATCATTAGATAAAAGAATACATATTTGTGTGTGTCACAAACACCTAAAAAATGACAATGTATCATAAGAATTTCCTCCTTTTGGTTCAATACATTTTGGAAAACCTTGAAAACTCATATGATTCAATTATTTGATCCTACTGGTGTGTTTGGCGAGCCAACAGGAAGACAAACAGGAGCGTTCTCCGCTAACTTTGCTCAGATTGTGACACGAGTCATTAATTTCCTTTAAACCATACGCTGACTTTATTTCTTTTCACTGATTGTTGGCTCTGACCTACAGTAACACTGCTGTATTCTGGAACTGGGTGGAAACCTGGCTATGTGGCAATTCAGTAGCCAGACCTCGATTTCCATATAATGTAGTCCCACTCAAAATGTGCCCTTTTTTTTTTTTAAACACAGAAATATGAAAGCTTCCGAAACAACATTTTTGAAAAACTGAAAACTGAATTCTACACTGAAACCAAAGATACTTATAGCAGAAACATATTAAAACAAATGGGATTATAATGTGTTGATCATCATTTAAACTCTCACTGTGAACACTTCAGAACTAAGTTGTTATATCACTGTGTGACCTGTGAGTTCTTAAAGATGTATTATATGCGTTTCATATGCGGTTTGCTCTGCTCACCCAGCCGGCTCAGCCTGTTCAACCCCTCGGTCTCACCGGAGCACTGCTGTAGACTCGGAGTCGGGTTTGGCAGCCTCCCAACAGAGAGAAAAAGTTCTGGGACTATTTACTCGTCATCTTGACACATCCAGCTTGTTTTCCCCCACTCACCCCCTTAACTCTGTCAGTCTGCTACTGCAAGCTGACACCTTTAGCCTGGAACACTTGAAGGTATTATCAACTTCATTTAGAACACCCTTCAGCACACACACGCACACACACACACACACACACACACACACACCGTGCTCCTGACTTACCGGGCTGTTTTAGAGTCCGCTTTGTGTGTGACAGATGAACTCTTCTCCTCTGGTATCTGTCTGTGACACTCACTTTCTCTACCTCACTCTTTCCGTCCGCTGCTCTCGTTCCCTCAACATCTCCTCTTTCTGATTTTCCCTCTACTCCTCCTCTTTTTCCTCTCACTTCTTCCCCTGTCCGATGCAGTACAGCCACCAGCAGCTCAGCTGAGGGGAGCCTCAAACGCCTGCTCTGATTGCCCTGAAGGTCCCAGTGTGAGCGCTGGTGTGTGAGAGACAGTGTGTGTGCGTCTCGTAAAGGGGGAGGAACCACCAGGCAGCAGGGGGAGCCCTCTTTACCTCCACTTCCCGTTACCCCACCGCCCTCTGTCTGTGCTTCCTCTAACACAGTGTCTGTATTTATACAAGCAAGTTCATGGGAGGCATTTCTGTTTGGGATGAATGAATGTGTAAGTTATTCAGAGATCACACACACACACACACACACACACACGCACACGCACACGCACACGCACACGCGCACACACTTCAGGTGTTCCCAAATATGCTGAATAAAAATGAGCCAGTACTGAATGTAACCATCCTGCAGCCAGGCGTTAACTAAGTAACTTAATAATGGTTTATTATTATAGAACTGGGACTGGGCACCTCCACACACTGCAGTGTGGCCTCTCCTCACCTGGACAGACACACAAACCATTCAGACTGAAACCCGAATGGCACTTTCTCTCAAGGAGAGATACGTGTGGCCCTCGGCAGCTGATACAATGGACCAAGCATCCATTAGTGTTTGTATGAGACGCACCACATTTGAACCAACGACAACGTAAAACCTCAAATCAGATGCTTATAGCGACTGAGTTTACTCAACAAACACAGGACTTTCACCCAGAAGCCCGCTGTTCATGTCCCACGTAATTAATACTTATTTTATTTTAAAAAAACACTTATTTGAACCCAAACCTAAATATTTTCTTAAGCTTAACCAAGTCTTTTTGTTTGCATAAAAAGAAAGTAAACCTATGTTGGAAGTTGGAGTTGGGATTGAGCAAGTCTCATGAAAAGAAAACTGAAAGGTTGAAATAGTCTTTTTTTTTTAGATATGGAGGTATAAAGCAGTCTACCTATTATCATTTGGGAGCCAGGGCTGGATATCGTTTGAAAATTTCACGACACTATTACAAATATAAGACCGTACTGATCATTTATCAGTTGGAGTACTGACCATAAAAGGATGATTTTAATGATTTATTATTTAACCACATTGTATGTATATACATGTATTATGTATAATAAATGCTAAGCTATAGTGCAACAGGGGCACAAGTAGAAAGGAGTCAATAATAAACTTAATAACTGGGTCAGTTTCACAGTATATCTACTGTATCTAAAGTGAACTAACATTACCAATAAGCTGCCAGTCCTAGAAGACCAAGTGCGCTGCGTCTGCAGCTGCAATCATCATCAGATGTTTGAGGTTCCTGTCACTATTCATCTGCCCGGAGCATTCATTTAACATTTACTAATGTTCCACACGTGTTTATGTGTGATCCGTGTCCTCAGCTGTATCAGCTGACGCACACATCATGTGCAGTAAACCTAATTATGGCTGTACGTCGACAGGAGGACAAGTCTGTGTCTGTGTGTATGAGCACGTGTGTGAAATTGTACAAATCAGTCAGGTAATGACCGCAAAAGAATAGCAAACTGTGTCCCTGTACTGGTGCACATTCATAGACCTAACGAGGTTCCAGAGTATGTGGTCTGCCTTTTGCTTTTGCTTTTGCAGGCGTTTGCAAACGCACAACCGTTTCCTCCACTTCCTGTAGCAGCGTGTGATATGACAGATGGGGGCTTTTGCTTCAAGCTCCATTGACTTGTACATCAAACCGCCTTTTAGCACATCTCTGTGGGCTTCTGAGAGCAAGTAAGGATCATTACTGGATGTCCATATTTGCTTGGTTCGGGTTGATTTTGCTTTATGGATACGAAAAAGGAACTTACAAGCTTTCTTCCTCACTGGATGGATTCATACTCAGCCTTACAACTAGACTTTCGGGGCTCCTCCACAAGACAGGGCCTACAAGTTCATTTATAACGCAGGTGTCACCTCCAATTTGAACACATTTGAACAACTTTTGGACTACTCGGGTTGCATAAAGTCTTCTTTTGTCTCTGCTGTCCAAAATTGAATGGAGACCCCTGATGATGTCATCAGTTTAGTCTCAGCTTGGACAATTTATATTTGTCTTGAGAGTTCCTGGACAAATACCAGGATGATCTCAGTTCCCATTATTTATCCTCCAATGTCCCAGCTCAGCTTGCTCTGAGCCTTCAGATCGTGTACTGTAAAATGAGAAAGCAGAGCATGGGAGGAATGTCAAAATAATGATGGAAGAGGAAGATAACTCGTACACAAGTCTAGATTAGCTCTGTAGCTTCACCTTTCTATGTATGTTTGTCTTAGTAGAGTTCAAGCAGAGTGATGTAACTAATTCCTAATGACCTATTTTGCATTACTGCAAATAGGAATGGGTGTGCACGAGAGAAAAAAGGTCAAGGGACCACCGATGTCAAATCTATCCTGTGTGCACCATAGATATCTGTCCCACGTTTCAAGGCAATCCATCCAATAGTTGTTACATTTCCCTCAGGTCTGACAGTGTGTCCACAGCTCCGTGCATGTGGCTACGGTTGGGAGCATACAGGAGATTATACAAGAGTGTCCTCTAGGCAACGCAATGAATTAGCAACTCGCCAAAGTCACACATTGATATTCAGTTTCCTGATGACTCTCACAGATGCAACAACAAGTCCTTCTTGTTGAACATTAATACAAGGATGCAATTACAAAGTCATTTCTAATAAAGTGCAAGTCGTGGTGATCCTGAGTGACTCTCGCAGGAGAGTTGTTGTTTTTAGCTCGTTTTTTTTTTATCAGAACTTAACAGAGCTTTAAGAGTGTATTGGCTAGAAAGTTAGAACCTAAATGCATGTGAGGTAAACTGGACTGATGCATATGACTGGAACAAGGAAGCAGTGATGGTGTTGTTTCCATTACTCGTCCTCTTTCAACCGCAAAGTGCATTTTTCTATGGTAATGGTGCCATATTTGTCCGTTGGGACACCCACATCCTGATGAAGTCTGATCTCACCGCTCTTCCAAATACCCACAAAACACTTCTTCTCAGTGTCATTGCTGCGGTGCCAACACTGAAAATCATGGGTCCTGATTTATTAGTTTGTTTGTCAGCTTGCAAGGACATCCCATCAGAGTAAAAGTGCACGGATGAATAATTTAATGTTTTTTTGAGTGGAAATTCAACCAGAAGGGTTTCATTCTGATTTTCTCTGCATGCGTTGGAAATCTCCCCATTCTGTGCTCTTCCTCTGCAGACACATCATGACTGAGCTGATTGAAACCGAGAGGTTGTATGTGGAGGAACTGCAAAGTATCATGGAGGTACAGTATGTCTGCTGCTTCTACAACTGTTCTACATCATGGCTGACTTGCATTCAAAAACAGATGCGATCCTTCATTGTTTCGTTGAATTTGTATTAGTCTCAGTCCTTAATCTCTCTTTCATGCTGTTGTTTAATGTTTAACCTTTAATTCAACCGTTAAAGGACCATCCGGTATATCACCACTTGGACATTGGCTATTTGCTAATATTGCTTGTCTGTGATCCAGCTCTTGGTATTCAATTTGATAAATTCAGTAGGGAAATTCTTAATGTAAATAAATCCAGAAATCCAATAACACCATGAATACTGGTGCACCACTTGGTTCATTATCGGCATTGATTGCCTTTTAGTAGAAATAACAATCTAATTATTTCCCTGATAAATCCAACCTTCAGACTCCTGTCAGTGTTTGAACTCCACATGATCTCCTGGGTTGAATATGTCCAATCAATTTTCTGTTGGTTTACACACGCACTGAAGGCTGAACTCCACAGGAATGAATTGATTCTGCATTATATCGATTACATGAACAGAGTGTTGCGCATTAGTGTATGTTGGTCTATAAATCACCCTCATTACTCACAGGTGTCCATTTGTAGCCAGATTGACACTGCAGATGGCCAGATATTAAGAATATTCTCTTCTTCTTTTTCTCCTTCTCCTTCTTCTTCTTCTTCTTCTTCTTCTTCTTCTTCTTCTTCTTCTTCTTCTTCTTCTTCTTCTTCTTCTTCTTCTCCTTCTTCTTCTTCTTCTTCTTCTTCTTCTTCTTCCTCTTCGTCTTCCTCTTCTTCTTCTTCTCCTCCTCCTTCTCCTTCTCTCCAGGGTTATTTTGCAGAGCTGGATAACTCAGAGCTCAGCCACCTCATCCCTCCGTCGCTGGACAACAAAAGGGATGTGCTGTTCGGCAACCTGCCCGAGATATACGAGTTCCACAACAGGTAGGCGGAATGCATTTTGTACATCGCCCTGCCGTATGCTCTACTGTATCTATCTTTACTGTTTCTCCAAGCTGTGCTTAGTCCACTTGATATATCTATATCTATAAACTGTAGTGCAGCCATACAAAGAAGGCAGCCCCCTGTTCCCTGGCTCCGCTCGTCCATGTCGATGTGTCCTTGGGCACAACTTGGGGTTAAGACACTTGACCCCAAGTTGCTCCCGTAGCTGTGCTTACAGTGTGTTGTGTGAATGTTAGTTCTGAGGAGCACGTGGTACCTTGCATGGTAGCCCCTCCCATCAGCGTATGAATGGTTGTGAGTGGCTGAATGATTTAAGTGAGAGTTTTTGGTAAAGTTTTTTCTGTGTGTGTGATATCTAAAGAAGTTATGAGTTAATGTTAATGTACAAAACAGGTGGCCACAGGGTGAGATCACGTTTTCTGCTGATTGGTTCAATGAGTACAGTATTGTTTGGCTTCCCTCAAAAATAAACTTGTGGTAAGACTTTTTATGACCCCCATGTGTAAAATGCATTATAAACACATTTATGTTATAAACTGTCTAATTATTATTATAAGCACCTTTGTAGCAATAATCAAAACACATCAATGTATATAGCAAGGGAAGTTTCCATCACCTTTTTTATAATGCATTATAATCACTGTTAATTATGTTACTCAAAATGCTCATTGTTTGTTTGAAGTAAAGTGAAAAATATAATTACATATATGTAAGAGCAACACACAAAATGTTCATACACATTTTTACTTTAATTGTGTGAAAATATATATTTTTTTCTTCATTTTTACCATCAGAAACTGATATGGCCTTTTGTATGTCTATTTGTGAAATTAATAATGTAATATCTGGGCTTGGTCTTTCCACTCACATCCTTCCATCCACAGTTTGTGTTCCAGCTGGATGTTTGCTGAAGTCACATAAAGGGGAACTGGTTCAGTGACTTCTTGGTGTCTTCCCACGTTAGGATCCAGATCTACTATTTAAGTAGTGGGAGGAACATCAAATAGACGGTCAAGGCGGTGCATCTCTGGGACTCCCACTTGAAATGTCCCTGCATCTGAAAGCAGACGTTCGGTCTCATCCAGAGAAAGAGCACACATAATGTCATAAATTCAATCTTATTGATCTGAACATGTGAGAGGCCCTCCAATGCGTTGTGTCCACTTGGTGACCTTGGATTTGCTGCCCAACGATCTACCTTATACTCAACCATTGGACATGTTACAATCCTGTTCTGTCGCAGCTTGTGAGTGAATTATGTTCCATAACTCTCCTGTTGCACCCTTAAATAACGCCATAGTCGTTTTTATTCTACTTTGGGTTTTAGAACCGTACGTAATTCCTGTCACAGCTAAGCCCCCCCCCCCCCCCCCCCCCCACACACACACACACACACACACACGTCCATGCACAACAATAAACAGTGCAATACCATAAGACATCATTAAATTGTACAATATAATATGGTGACGCATTCCATTCCAGCGCAGACATGACATCAGTCTACAGTGGTAGCTGTAAACGACGAGTCACGAGCAGATAGCCAGCTAATTATTATGAACTCCATGAGGTTCATATGATTCCAGCTGACAGTCTTATTAAAAGGTAGATATGCTTGATGGCTACATAAATGATCAAATGCTAAAAGACACTTTTTTTCTTTAGACAAGGCAAAATGTCAGCATCCTATCCAGCTAACGGTTCACGTAGAAGACATGCAAGATAAGAAACACACAGATTCTTGTATTGCAATGTAGGGCTGGTGATGACTAATATTGGACAGTATTAGCATTATAATTGAAATGTGAGGTACTTACTTATGTGTGGTTCTAATATCAAAAAAATGTTGTGCTCTCTATAAAAAATTCAAAATAAACATGTTAAATTCAGTATTTGTATTTTCAAAGAGTATGTTTCTCTTTGAGGATCAGGACACACTCCTCAGGTAAAGAGACTGGGCGGTGACATCCTGAAAGGGATGGTTTCTAACATCCTGTACAACCCATAATACCACAACTAAATGTAGTTAGCCCATACTTCTTGGCTTTGGGAGTTATGCTAGGCTAATACTGTAGGTAATAATGACATTGTTAGCCTACATGTGAGCAGACAAACACACGTTCTATTCCTTAACACAAGTACACAGGTATGTACTGTAAGGGGCAGGGGGGCAGGGTACTTAGAGGTCCCAGAGGAGAGCATTGGGATCAGGTGTGGGACGAGACACACCAGGAGCTGGACTCCTCATCAGGGAGGCAAACAAAGAACAATCAGGGAACATGATCTAGTGGCTCATGCCACGTCTCCCCAAGACCTCCAGGGTGTTGGACACAGCTCGTGGCCCGGCTCAGATGGTTTAGATTAACATTAATTGAAATAAGTCAACACTGACTATTGGTTTCCACTTTAACCTCCTCCCGATAAGGATATCCGCGGAATTTGATTAGAAACAAAACGAGAAATAATAAATAACAGGTTTAAACTGGACGCTTATAGGCAATGCAGTTTAATTCTTAGGGCTGACGTTGCACACCACTCCAGCATGCTGAGGAATCCCAGGCTGTCCCGTTGCTTAGCGATGAATGGATCGTTGCTGTTGACGGGAGCAGTTTACTAAGCCCTTCATTTATGTTCTACGAGTTGGATTAGATCCACTTTGCCCTTCCACAGACGCTATATAACATAATCCAGTTTTGTATCGAGGAATATTGAATGTTTGGGAATGTGCAGCCAGCATGCGGTCACATTTGAGCTGGAGAGCAGTGGTTTGTGGTCACTTCCTGAAATCGTAGCTCCACTGTGTAATTTACAGAGCTGTGTGGCATGTGTGCTTGTGCTCCACGTACAAACTAAAGTGTCTGTGGCGACAAGATAGTCATCCAAAGCAACTGACAGCAAGCAGACGAATGCAGAGACATTACAGGCAGTCTGCAGAGTCCCTGAAGGCCTCTTTTCCCTCTCTCTTTTCAGTGCTCTTCCTTCCCTCTCCCTCTCGCTACCTGTGTTCCCTGAAGGCCTCTTTTCAATTCAATTCAATTCAATTCAGTTTATTTTGTACAGCCCAATATCACAAATTACAAATTTGCCTCAGAGGGCTTTACAATCTGTACACATACGACATCCCTGTCCCCTGGGAGTTTTTCCTGATCCGATGTGAGGTCCTGACCTCACATCGGATCAGGAAAAACTCCCCAAAAATAACCTTTCACAGGGAAGAGCAACAGAGGAGGATCCCTCTCCCCGGATGGACAGAAGCAATAGATGTCATGTGTACAGAATGAACAGCATTTACAAAGTTACATAAACACATTACATGAATATGACAATGTATGAATGGAACTCCAATCCATGAAACAGAAGAAAGTAGAGAGGAGGGGGGGCGGGGCGCATCAGCAGGGCCAACGCGGGAGGCCGGCTCACCAGGCATCAGACACCTCCAGGTCCAATGGACCCTATGAGACGTGAAGTCACAAAGACTCTGGGGAGGAAGCAGAGTTAATAAGGTGCAATGGAGAGATGTAAATTCATCCATAAGGAGAGAGAGAAGAGGAGATAGGTGCTCAGTGTATCCTAAAACATCCCCCAGCAGCCTATAAGCCTATAGCAGCATATCAAGGGGGTGGACCAGGGCAAACCTGATTCAGCCCTAACTATAAGCATTATTAAAGAGGAAAGTCTTAAGTCTATTCTTGAATGAGGTGACTGTGTCTGCCTCCAGGACTGAAAGTGGAAGCTGGTTCCATTAAAGAGGAGCTTGATAACTGAAGGCTCTGGCTCCCATCCTACTTTTTAGGACTCTAGGAACCACAAGTAGCACCGCATTTAGTGAGCGCAGCTCTCTAGTGGGGCAATATGGTACTACAAGCTCCTTAAGATATGACGGTGCATCACCAATCAAGGCTTTGTAGGTGAGGAGAAGAATTTTAAATGTGATTCTTGATTGTACAGGGAGCCAGTGCAGAGCAGCTAATACAGGAGTCATGTGATCTCTTTTCTTAGTTTTTGTGAGTACACGAGCTGCAGCATTCTGGATCAACTGGAGGGATTTAAGAGACTTATTAGAGCAGCCTGATAATAAGGAGTTGCAGTAATCTAGTCTGGAAGTAACAAACGCGTGAACCAGCTTTTCTGCATCTTTTTGAGACAAGATGTGCCTGATTTTTGAAATGTTACATAGATGAAAATATGCAATCCTTGAGATTGGCTTCACGTGGGAGTTAAAGGACAAGTCTCGGTCAAAGATAATGTCGAGATTCTTTACGGTGGTGTTGGATGCCAGGGAAATGCCATCTACAGAAACCACATCACCAGATAATT